>NC_048573.1:73500241-73550241 GCF_013265735.2 Oncorhynchus mykiss
ACTCAGTAAGACCAGCAGGCTAATGTTCCTATAGACTCAGTAAGAACAGCAGGCTAATGTTCCTATCCACTCAGTAAGACCAGCAGGCTAATGTTCCTATAGACTCAGTAAGACCAGCAGGCTAATGTTCCTATAGACTCAGTAAGACCAGCAGGCTAATGTTCCTATCGACTCAGTAAGACCAGCAGGCTAATGTTCCTATCGACTCAGTAAGGCCAGCAGGCTAATCTTCCTATAGACTCAGTAAGGCCAGCAGGCTAATGTTCCTATCGACTCAGTAAGGCCAGCAGGCTAATGTTCCTATAGACTCAGTAAGGCCAGCTGGCTAATGTTCCTATAGACTCAGTAAGGCCAGCAGGCTAATGTTCCTATAGACCCAGTAAGGCCAGCAGGCTAATGTTCCTATAGACCCAGTAAGACCAGCAGGCTAATGTTCCTATCCACTCGGTAAGACCAGCAGGCTAATGTTCCTATAGACTCAGTAAGACCAGCAGGCTAATGTTCCTATAGACTCAGTAAGACCAGCAGGCTAATGTTCCTATAGACTCAGTAAGGCCAGCAGGCTAATGTTCCTATAGACCCAGTAAGGCCAGCAGGCTAATGTTCCTATAGACTCAGTAAGGCCAGCAGGCTAATGTTCCTATAGACTCAGTAAGGCCAGCAGTCTAATGTTCCTATAGACTCAGTAAGACCAGCAGGCTAATGTTCCTATAGACTCAGTAAGACCAGCAGGCTAATGTTCCTATAGACTCAGTAAGACCAGCAGGCTAATGTTCCTATAGACTCAGTAAGGCCAGCAGGCTAATGTTCCTATAGACTCAGTAAGGCCAGCAGTCTAATGTTCCTATAGACTCAGTAAGACCAGCAGGCTAATGTTCCTATAGACTCAGTAAGACCAGCAGGCTAATGTTCCTATAGACCCAGTAAGGCCAGCAGGCTAATGTTCCTATAGACTCAGTAAGGCCAGCAGGCTAATGTTCCTATAGACTCAGTAAGGCCAGCAGGCTAATGTTCCTATCGACTCAGTAAGGCCAGCAGGCTAATGTTCCTATAGACTCAGTAAGGCCAGCAGGCTAATCTTCCTATAGACTCAGTAAGGCCAGCAGGCTAATGTTCCTATCGACTCAGTAAGGCCAGCAGGCTAATGTTCCTATCGACTCAGTAAGGCCAGCAGGCTAATGTTCCTATAGACTCAGTAAGGCCAGCAGGCTAATGTTCCTATCGACTCAGTAAGGCCAGCAGGCTAATGTTCCTATAGACTCAGTAAGGCCAGCAGGCTAATGTTCCTATAGACTCAGTAAGGCCAGCAGGCTAATGTTCCTATAGACCCAGTAAGGCCAGCAGGCTAATGTTCCTATAGACCCAGTAAGACCAGCAGGCTAATGTTCTTATCCACTCAGTAAGACCAGCAGGCTAATGTTCCTATAGACTCAGTAAGACCAGCAGGCTAATGTTCCTATAGACTCAGTAAGACCAGCAGGCTAATGTTCCTATAGACTCAGTAAGGCCAGCAGGCTAATGTTCCTATAGACCCAGTAAGACCAGCAAGCTAATGTTCCTATCCACTCAGTAAGACCAGCAGGCTAATGTTCCTATAGACTCAGTAAGACCAGCAGGCTAATGTTCCTATAGACTCAGTAAGGCCAGCAGGCTAATGTTCCTATCCACTCAGTAAGACCAGCAGGCTAATGTTCCTATAGACCCAGTAAGACCAGCAGGCTAATGTTCCTATAGACCCAGTAAGGCCAGCAGGCTAATGTTCCTATCCACTCAGTAAGACCAGCAGGCTAATGTTCCTATAGACTCAGTAAGACCAGCAGGCTAATGTTCCTATAGACTCAGTAAGACCAGCAGGCTAATGTTCCTATAGACTCAGTAAGGCCAGCAGGCTAATGTTCCTATAGACCCAGTAAGGCCAGCAGGCTAATGTTCCTATAGACTCAGTAAGACCAGCAGGCTAATGTTACTATAGACTCAGTAAGACCAGCAGGCTAATGTTCCTATAGACTCAGTAAGGCCAGCAGGCTAATGTTCCTATAGACTCAGTAAGGCCAGCAGTCTAATGTTCCTATAGACTCAGTAAGACCAGCAGGCTAATGTTCCTATAGACTCAGTAAGACCAGCAGGCTAATGTTCCTATAGACCCAGTAAGGCCAGCAGGCTAATGTTCCTATAGACTCAGTAAGGCCAGCAGGCTAATGTTCCTATAGACTCAGTAAGGCCAGCAGGCTAATGTTCCTATCGACTCAGTAAGGCCAGCAGGCTAATGTTCCTATCGACTCAGTAAGGCCAGCAGGCTAATCTTCCTATAGACTCAGTAAGGCCAGCAGGCTAATGTTCCTATCGACTCAGTAAGGCCAGCAGGCTAATGTTCCTATCGACTCAGTAAGGCCAGCAGGCTAATCTTCCTATAGACTCAGTAAGGCCAGCAGGCTAATGTTCCTATCGACTCAGTAAGGCCAGCAGGCTAATGTTCCTATAGACTCAGTAAGGCCAGCAGGCTAATGTTCCTATAGACTCAGTAAGGCCAGCAGGCTAATGTTCCTATAGACCCAGTAAGGCCAGCAGGCTAATGTTCCTATAGACCCAGTAAGACCAGCAGGCTAATGTTCCTATCCACTCAGTAAGACCAGCAGGCTAATGTTCCTATAGACTCAGTAAGACCAGCAGGCTAATGTTCCTATAGACTCAGTAAGACCAGCAGGCTAATGTTCCTATAGACTCAGTAAGGCCAGCAGGCTAATGTTCCTATAGACCCAGTAAGACCAGCAAGCTAATGTTCCTATCGACTCAGTAAGACCAGCAGGCTAATGTTCCTATAGACTCAGTAAGACCAGCAGGCTAATGTTCCTATAGACCCAGTAAGGCCAGCAGGCTAATGTTCCTATCCACTCAGTAAGACCAGCAGGCTAATGTTCCTATAGACCCAGTAAGACCAGCAGGCTAATGTTCCTATAGACCCAGTAAGGCCAGCAGGCTAATGTTCCTATCCACTCAGTAAGACCAGCAGGCTAATGTTCCTATAGACTCAGTAAGACCAGCAGGCTAATGTTCCTATAGACTCAGTAAGACCAGCAGGCTAATGTTCCTATAGACTCAGTAAGGCCAGCAGGCTAATGTTCCTATAGACCCAGTAAGGCCAGCAGGCTAATGTTCCTATAGACTCAGTAAGACCAGCAGGCTAATGTTACTATAGACTCAGTAAGACCAGCAGGCTAATGTTCCTATAGACTCAGTAAGACCAGCAGGCTAATGTTCCTATAGACTCAGTAAGACCAGCAGGCTAATGTTCCTATAGACTCAGTAAGACCAGCAGGCTAATGTTCCTATAGACTCAGTAAGACCAGCAGGCTAATGTTCCTATAGACTCAGTAAGACCAGCAGGCTAATGTTCCTATCCACTCCGTAAGACCAGCAGGCTAATGTTCCTATAGACTCAGTAAGGTCAGCAGGCTAATGTTCCTATAGACTCAGTAAGACCAGCAGGCTAATGTTCCTATAGACCCAGTAAGACCAGCAGGCTAATGTTCCTATAGACTCAGTAAGACCAGCAGGCTAATGTTCCTATAGACTCAGTAAGACCAGCAGGCTAATGTTCCTATAGACTCAGTAAGACCAGCAGGCTAATGTTCCTATAGACCCAGTAAGACCAGCAGGCTAATGTTCCTATAGACTCAGTAAGACCAGCAGGCTAATGTTCCTATAGACTCAGTAAGACCAGCAGGCTAATGTTCCTATAGACTCAGTAAGACCAGCAGGCTAATGTTCCTATAGACTCAGTAAGGCCAGCAGGCTAATGTTCCTATAGACCCAGTAAGGCCAGCAGGCTAATGTTCCTATAGACTCAGTAAGACCAGCAGGCTAATGTTACTATAGACTCAGTAAGACCAGCAGGCTAATGTTCCTATAGACTCAGTAAGACCAGCAGGCTAATGTTCCTATAGACTCAGTAAGACCAGCAGGCTAATGTTCCTATAGACTCAGTAAGACCAGCAGGCTAATGTTCCTATAGACTCAGTAAGACCAGCAGGCTAATGTTCCTATAGACTCAGTAAGACCAGCAGGCTAATGTTCCTATCCACTCCGTAAGACCAGCAGGCTAATGTTCCTATAGACTCAGTAAGGTCAGCAGGCTAATGTTCCTATAGACTCAGTAAGACCAGCAGGCTAATGTTCCTATAGACCCAGTAAGACCAGCAGGCTAATGTTCCTATAGACTCAGTAAGACCAGCAGGCTAATGTTCCTATAGACTCAGTAAGACCAGCAGGCTAATGTTCCTATAGACTCAGTAAGACCAGCAGGCTAATGTTCCTATAGACCCAGTAAGACCAGCAGGCTAATGTTCCTATAGACTCAGTAAGACCAGCAGGCTAATGTTCCTATAGACCCAGTAAGACCAGCAGGCTAATGTTCCTATAGACTCAGTAAGACCAGCAGGCTAATGTTCCTATAGACTCAGTAAGACCAGCAGGCTAATGTTCCTATAGACCCAGTAAGGACAGCAGGCTAATGTTCCTATAGACTCAGTAAGGCCAGCAGGCTAATGTTCCTATAGACTCAGTAAGACCAGCAGGCTAATGTTCCTATAGACTCAGTAAGACCAGCAGGCTAATGTTCCTATAGACCCAGTAAGGCCAGCAGGCTAATGTTCCTATAGACCCAGTAAGGCCAGCAGGCTAATGTTCCTATAGACTCAGTAAGACCAGCAGGCTAATGTTCCTATAGACTCAGTAAGACCAGCAGGCTAATGTTCCTATAGACCCAGTAAGGCCAGCAGGCTAATGTTCCTATAGACTCAGTAAGGACAGCAGGCTAATGTTCCTATAGACTCAGTAAGGCCAGCAGGCTAATGTTCCTATAGACCCAGTAAGGCCAGCAGGCTAATGTTCCTATAGACTCAGTAAGGACAGCAGGCTAATGTTCCTATAGACTCAGTAAGGCCAGCAGGCTACTGTTCCTATAGACTCAGTAAGGACAGCAGGCTAATGTTCCTATAGACCCAGTAAGGCCAGCAGGCTAATGTTCCTATAGACCCAGTAAGACCAGCAGGCTAATGTTCCTATAGACTCAGTAAGACCAGCAGGCTAATGTTCCTATAGACCCAGTAAGACCAGCAGGCTAATGTTCCTATAGACTCAGTAAGACCAGCAGGCTAATGTTCCTATAGACTCAGTAAGACCAGCAGGCTAATGTTCCTATAGACTCAGTAAGGACAGCAGGCTAATGTTCCTATAGACCCAGTAAGGCCAGCAGGCTAATGTTCCTATAGACTCAGTAAGACCAGCAGGCTAATGTTCCTATAGACTCAGTAAGACCAGCAGGCTAATGTTCCTATCCACCCAGTAAGACTAGCAGGCTAATGTTCCTATAGACTCAGTAAGACCAGCAGGCTAATGTTCCTATCCACCCAGTAAGACTAGCAGGCTAATGTTCCTATAGACCCAGTAAGGACAGCAGGCTAATGTTCCTATAGACCCAGTAAGGACAGCAGGCTAATGTTCCTATCCACCCAGTAAGACTAGCAGGCTAATGTTCCTATAGACTCAGTAAGACCAGCAGGCTAATGTTCCTATAGACTCAGTAAGGCCAGCAGGCTAATGTTCCTATAGACTCAGTAAGGCCAGCAGGCTAATGTTCCTATAGACTCAGTAAGGCCAGCAGGCTAATGTTCCTATAGACTCAGTAAGGCCAGCAGGCTAATGTTCCTATAGACTCAGTAAGGCCAGCAGGCTAATGTTCCTATAGACTCAGTAAGGCCAGCAGTCTAATGTTCCTATAGACTCAGTAAGGCCAGCAGGCTAATGTTCCTATCCACTCAGTAAGGCCAGCAGGCTAATGTTCCTATAGACTCAGTAAGGCCAGCAGGCTAATGTTCCTATAGACTCAGTAAGGCCAGCAGTCTAATGTTCCTATAGACTCAGTAAGGCCAGCAGGCTAATGTTCCTATAGACTCAGTAAGGCCAGCAGGCTAATGTTCCTATAGACTCAGTAAGGCCAGCAGGCTAATGTTCCTATCCACCCAGTAAGACTAGCAGGCTAATGTTCCTATAGACCCAGTAAGGACAGCAGGCTAATGTTCCTATCGACTCAGTAAGGCCAGCAGGCTAATGTTCCTATCCACCCAGTAAGACTAGCAGGCTAATGTTCCTATAGACTCAGTAAGGCCAGCAGGCTACTGTTCCTATAGACCCAGTAAGGCCAGCAGGCTAATGTTCCTATAGACTCAGTAAGACCAGCAGGCTAATGTTCCTATAGACTCAGTAAGGCCAGCAGGCTAATGTTCCTATAGACCCAGTAAGACCAGCAGGCTAATGTTCCTATAGACCCAGTAAGGCCAGCAGGCTAATGTTCCTATAGACTCAGTAAGGCCAGCAGGCTAATGTTCCTATAGACCCAGTAAGGCCAGCAGGCTAATGTTCCTATAGACTCAGTAAGGCCAGCAGTCTAATGTTCCTATAGACTCAGTAAGACCAGCAGGCTAATGTTCCTATAGACTCAGTAAGACCAGCAGGCTAATGTTCCTATAGACTCAGTAAGACCAGCAGGCTAATGTTCCTATAGACTCAGTAAGGCCAGCAGGCTAATGTTCCTATAGACTCAGTAAGGCCAGCAGTCTAATGTTCCTATAGACTCAGTAAGACCAGCAGGCTAATGTTCCTATAGACTCAGTAAGACCAGCAGGCTAATGTTCCTATAGACCCAGTAAGGCCAGCAGGCTAATGTTCCTATAGACTCAGTAAGGCCAGCAGGCTAATGTTCCTATAGACTCAGTAAGGCCAGCAGGCTAATGTTCCTATCGACTCAGTAAGGCCAGCAGGCTAATGTTCCTATAGACTCAGTAAGGCCAGCAGGCTAATCTTCCTATAGACTCAGTAAGGCCAGCAGGCTAATGTTCCTATCGACTCAGTAAGGCCAGCAGGCTAATGTTCCTATCGACTCAGTAAGGCCAGCAGGCTAATGTTCCTATAGACTCAGTAAGGCCAGCAGGCTAATGTTCCTATCGACTCAGTAAGGCCAGCAGGCTAATGTTCCTATAGACTCAGTAAGGCCAGCAGGCTAATGTTCCTATAGACTCAGTAAGGCCAGCAGGCTAATGTTCCTATAGACCCAGTAAGGCCAGCAGGCTAATGTTCCTATAGACCCAGTAAGACCAGCAGGCTAATGTTCCTATCCACTCAGTAAGACCAGCAGGCTAATGTTCCTATAGACTCAGTAAGACCAGCAGGCTAATGTTCCTATAGACTCAGTAAGACCAGCAGGCTAATGTTCCTATAGACTCAGTAAGGCCAGCAGGCTAATGTTCCTATAGACCCAGTAAGACCAGCAAGCTAATGTTCCTATCCACTCAGTAAGACCAGCAGGCTAATGTTCCTATAGACTCAGTAAGACCAGCAGGCTAATGTTCCTATAGACTCAGTAAGGCCAGCAGGCTAATGTTCCTATCCACTCAGTAAGACCAGCAGGCTAATGTTCCTATAGACCCAGTAAGACCAGCAGGCTAATGTTCCTATAGACCCAGTAAGGCCAGCAGGCTAATGTTCCTATCCACTCAGTAAGACCAGCAGGCTAATGTTCCTATAGACTCAGTAAGACCAGCAGGCTAATGTTCCTATAGACTCAGTAAGACCAGCAGGCTAATGTTCCTATAGACTCAGTAAGGCCAGCAGGCTAATGTTCCTATAGACCCAGTAAGGCCAGCAGGCTAATGTTCCTATAGACTCAGTAAGACCAGCAGGCTAATGTTACTATAGACTCAGTAAGACCAGCAGGCTAATGTTCCTATAGACTCAGTAAGGCCAGCAGGCTAATGTTCCTATAGACTCAGTAAGGCCAGCAGTCTAATGTTCCTATAGACTCAGTAAGACCAGCAGGCTAATGTTCCTATAGACTCAGTAAGACCAGCAGGCTAATGTTCCTATAGACCCAGTAAGGCCAGCAGGCTAATGTTCCTATAGACTCAGTAAGGCCAGCAGGCTAATGTTCCTATAGACTCAGTAAGGCCAGCAGGCTAATGTTCCTATCGACTCAGTAAGGCCAGCAGGCTAATGTTCCTATCGACTCAGTAAGGCCAGCAGGCTAATCTTCCTATAGACTCAGTAAGGCCAGCAGGCTAATGTTCCTATCGACTCAGTAAGGCCAGCAGGCTAATGTTCCTATCGACTCAGTAAGGCCAGCAGGCTAATCTTCCTATAGACTCAGTAAGGCCAGCAGGCTAATGTTCCTATCGACTCAGTAAGGCCAGCAGGCTAATGTTCCTATAGACTCAGTAAGGCCAGCAGGCTAATGTTCCTATAGACTCAGTAAGGCCAGCAGGCTAATGTTCCTATAGACCCAGTAAGGCCAGCAGGCTAATGTTCCTATAGACCCAGTAAGACCAGCAGGCTAATGTTCCTATCCACTCAGTAAGACCAGCAGGCTAATGTTCCTATAGACTCAGTAAGACCAGCAGGCTAATGTTCCTATAGACTCAGTAAGACCAGCAGGCTAATGTTCCTATAGACTCAGTAAGGCCAGCAGGCTAATGTTCCTATAGACCCAGTAAGACCAGCAAGCTAATGTTCCTATCGACTCAGTAAGACCAGCAGGCTAATGTCCCTATAGACTCAGTAAGACCAGCAGGCTAATGTTCCTATAGACCCAGTAAGGCCAGCAGGCTAATGTTCCTATCCACTCAGTAAGACCAGCAGGCTAATGTTCCTATAGACCCAGTAAGACCAGCAGGCTAATGTTCCTATAGACCCAGTAAGGCCAGCAGGCTAATGTTCCTATCCACTCAGTAAGACCAGCAGGCTAATGTTCCTATAGACTCAGTAAGACCAGCAGGCTAATGTTCCTATAGACTCAGTAAGACCAGCAGGCTAATGTTCCTATAGACTCAGTAAGGCCAGCAGGCTAATGTTCCTATAGACCCAGTAAGGCCAGCAGGCTAATGTTCCTATAGACTCAGTAAGACCAGCAGGCTAATGTTCCTATAGACTCAGTAAGGCCAGCAGGCTAATGTTCCTATAGACTCAGTAAGGCCAGCAGGCTAATGTTCCTATAGACTCAGTAAGGCCAGCAGGCTAATGTTCCTATAGACTCAGTAAGGCCAGCAGGCTAATGTTCCTATAGACTCAGTAAGGCCAGCAGGCTAATGTTCCTATAGACTCAGTAAGGCCAGCAGTCTAATGTTCCTATAGACTCAGTAAGGCCAGCAGGCTAATGTTCCTATCCACTCAGTAAGGCCAGCAGGCTAATGTTCCTATAGACTCAGTAAGGCCAGCAGGCTAATGTTCCTATAGACTCAGTAAGGCCAGCAGTCTAATGTTCCTATAGACTCAGTAAGGCCAGCAGGCTAATGTTCCTATAGACTCAGTAAGGCCAGCAGGCTAATGTTCCTATAGACTCAGTAAGGCCAGCAGGCTAATGTTCCTATCCACCCAGTAAGACTAGCAGGCTAATGTTCCTATAGACCCAGTAAGGACAGCAGGCTAATGTTCCTATCGACTCAGTAAGGCCAGCAGGCTAATGTTCCTATCCACCCAGTAAGACTAGCAGGCTAATGTTCCTATAGACTCAGTAAGGCCAGCAGGCTACTGTTCCTATAGACCCAGTAAGGCCAGCAGGCTAATGTTCCTATAGACTCAGTAAGACCAGCAGGCTAATGTTCCTATAGACTCAGTAAGGCCAGCAGGCTAATGTTCCTATAGACCCAGTAAGACCAGCAGGCTAATGTTCCTATAGACCCAGTAAGGCCAGCAGGCTAATGTTCCTATAGACTCAGTAAGGCCAGCAGGCTAATGTTCCTATAGACCCAGTAAGGCCAGCAGGCTAATGTTCCTATAGACTCAGTAAGGCCAGCAGGCTAATGTTCCTATAGACTCAGTAAGACCAGCAGGCTAATGTTCCTATAGACTCAGTAAGGCCAGCAGTCTAATGTTCCTATAGACTCAGTAAGGCCAGCAGGCTAATGTTCCTATAGACTCAGTAAGGCCAGCAGGCTAATGTTCCTATAGACTCAGTAAGACCAGCAGGCTAATGTTCCTATAGACTCAGTAAGACCAGCAGGCTAATGTTCCTATAGACTCAGTAAGACCAGCAGGCTAATGTTCCTATAGACCCAGTAAGGCCAGCAGGCTAATGTTCCTATAGACCCAGTAAGGCCAGCAGGCTAATGTTCCTATAGACCCAGTAAGGACAGCAGGCTAATGTTCCTATCCACCCAGTAAGACTAGCAGGCTAATGTTCCTATAGACTCAGTAAGACCAGCAGGCTAATGTTCCTATAGACTCAGTAAGGCCAGCAGGCTAATGTTCCTATAGACTCAGTAAGGCCAGCAGGCTAATGTTCCTATAGACTAAGTAAGGCCAGCAGGCTAATGTTCCTATAGACTCAGTAAGGCCAGCAGGCTAATGTTCCTATAGACTCAGTAAGGCCAGCAGGCTAATGTTCCTATAGACTCAGTAAGGCCAGCAGTCTAATGTTCCTATAGACTCAGTAAGGCCAGCAGGCTAATGTTCCTATAGACTCAGTAAGGCCAGCAGGCTAATGTTCCTATAGACTCAGTAAGGCCAGCAGGCTAATGTTCCTATAGACTCAGTAAGGCCAGCAGGCTAATGTTCCTATCGACTCAGTAAGGCCAGCAGGCTAATGTTCCTATCCACCCAGTAAGACTAGCAGGCTAATGTTCCTATAGACTCAGTAAGGCCAGCAGGCTACTGTTCCTATAGACCCAGTAAGGCCAGCAGGCTAATGTTCCTATAGACTCAGTAAGACCAGCAGGCT
Source organism: Oncorhynchus mykiss (assembly GCF_013265735.2). Taxonomy (NCBI): domain Eukaryota; kingdom Metazoa; phylum Chordata; class Actinopteri; order Salmoniformes; family Salmonidae; genus Oncorhynchus; species Oncorhynchus mykiss. Next base: position 73,511,007 of record NC_048573.1, read on the forward strand.
AATGTTCCTATAGACTCAGTAAGGCCAGCAGGCTAATGTTCCTATAGACCCAGTAAGACCAGCAGGCTAATGTTCCTATAGACCCAGTAAGGCCAGCAGGCTAATGTTCCTATAGACTCAGTAAGGCCAGCAGGCTAATGTTCCTATAGACCCAGTAAGGCCAGCAGGCTAATGTTCCTATAGACTCAGTAAGGCCAGCAGGCTAATGTTCCTATAGACTCAGTAAGACCAGCAGGCTAATGTTCCTATAGACTCAGTAAGGCCAGCAGTCTAATGTTCCTATAGACTCAGTAAGGCCAGCAGGCTAATGTTCCTATAGACTCAGTAAGGCCAGCAGGCTAATGTTCCTATAGACTCAGTAAGACCAGCAGGCTAATGTTCCTATAGACTCAGTAAGACCAGCAGGCTAATGTTCCTATAGACTCAGTAAGACCAGCAGGCTAATGTTCCTATAGACCCAGTAAGGCCAGCAGGCTAATGTTCCTATAGACCCAGTAAGGCCAGCAGGCTAATGTTCCTATAGACCCAGTAAGGCCAGCAGGCTAATGTTCCTATAGACCCAGTAAGGCCAGCAGGCTAATGTTCCTATAGACTCAGTAAGGCCAGCAGGCTAATGTTCCTATAGACTCAGTAAGGCCAGCAGGCTAATGTTCCTATCGACTCAGTAAGGCCAGCAGGCTAATGTTCCTATCCACCCAGTAAGACTAGCAGGCTAATGTTCCTATAGACTCAGTAAGACCAGCAGGCTAATGTTCCTATAGACTCAGTAAGGCCAGCAGGCTAATGTTCCTATAGACTCAGTAAGGCCAGCAGGCTAATGTTCCTATAGACTCAGTAAGGCCAGCAGGCTAATGTTCCTATAGACTCAGTAAGGCCAGCAGGCTAATGTTCCTATAGACTCAGTAAGGCCAGCAGGCTAATGTTCCTATAGACTCAGTAAGGCCAGCAGTCTAATGTTCCTATAGACTCAGTAAGGCCAGCAGGCTAATGTTCCTATCCACTCAGTAAGGCCAGCAGGCTAATGTTCCTATAGACTCAGTAAGGCCAGCAGGCTAATGTTCCTATAGACTCAGTAAGGCCAGCAGTCTAATGTTCCTATAGACTCAGTAAGGCCAGCAGGCTAATGTTCCTATAGACTCAGTAAGGCCAGCAGGCTAATGTTCCTATAGACTCAGTAAGGCCAGCAGGCTAATGTTCCTATCCACCCAGTAAGACTAGCAGGCTAATGTTCCTATAGACCCAGTAAGGACAGCAGGCTAATGTTCCTATCGACTCAGTAAGGCCAGCAGGCTAATGTTCCTATCCACCCAGTAAGACTAGCAGGCTAATGTTCCTATAGACTCAGTAAGGCCAGCAGGCTACTGTTCCTATAGACCCAGTAAGGCCAGCAGGCTAATGTTCCTATAGACTCAGTAAGACCAGCAGGCTAATGTTCCTATAGACTCAGTAAGGCCAGCAGGCTAATGTTCCTATAGACCCAGTAAGACCAGCAGGCTAATGTTCCTATAGACCCAGTAAGGCCAGCAGGCTAATGTTCCTATAGACTCAGTAAGGCCAGCAGGCTAATGTTCCTATAGACCCAGTAAGGCCAGCAGGCTAATGTTCCTATAGACTCAGTAAGGCCAGCAGGCTAATGTTCCTATAGACTCAGTAAGACCAGCAGGCTAATGTTCCTATAGACTCAGTAAGGCCAGCAGTCTAATGTTCCTATAGACTCAGTAAGGCCAGCAGGCTAATGTTCCTATAGACTCAGTAAGGCCAGCAGGCTAATGTTCCTATAGACTCAGTAAGACCAGCAGGCTAATGTTCCTATAGACTCAGTAAGACCAGCAGGCTAATGTTCCTATAGACTCAGTAAGACCAGCAGGCTAATGTTCCTATAGACCCAGTAAGGCCAGCAGGCTAATGTTCCTATAGACCCAGTAAGGCCAGCAGGCTAATGTTCCTATAGACTCAGTAAGGCCAGCAGTCTAATGTTCCTATAGACTCAGTAAGACCAGCAGGCTAATGTTCCTATAGACTCAGTAAGACCAGCAGTCTAATGTTCCTATAGACTCAGTAAGGCCAGCAGGCTAATGTTCCTATAGACTCAGTAAGACCAGCAGGCTAATGTTCCTATAGACTCAGTAAGGCCAGCAGGCTAATGTTCCTATAGACCCAGTAAGACCAGCAGGCTAATGTTCCTATCGACTCAGTAAGGCCAGCAGGCTAATGTTCCTATCCACCCAGTAAGACTAGCAGGCTAATGTTCCTATAGACTCAGTAAGGCCAGCAGGCTACTGTTCCTATAGACCCAGTAAGGCCAGCAGGCTAATGTTCCTATAGACTCAGTAAGACCAGCAGGCTAATGTTCCTATAGACTCAGTAAGGCCAGCAGGCTAATGTTCCTATAGACCCAGTAAGACCAGCAGGCTAATGTTCCTATAGACCCAGTAAGGCCAGCAGGCTAATGTTCCTATAGACTCAGTAAGGCCAGCAGGCTAATGTTCCTATAGACCCAGTAAGGCCAGCAGGCTAATGTTCCTATAGACTCAGTAAGGCCAGCAGGCTAATGTTCCTATAGACTCAGTAAGACCAGCAGGCTAATGTTCCTATAGACTCAGTAAGGCCAGCAGTCTAATGTTCCTATAGACTCAGTAAGGCCAGCAGGCTAATGTTCCTATAGACTCAGTAAGGCCAGCAGGCTAATGTTCCTATAGACTCAGTAAGACCAGCAGGCTAATGTTCCTATAGACTCAGTAAGACCAGCAGGCTAATGTTCCTATAGACTCAGTAAGACCAGCAGGCTAATGTTCCTATAGACCCAGTAAGGCCAGCAGGCTAATGTTCCTATAGACCCAGTAAGGCCAGCAGGCTAATGTTCCTATAGACTCAGTAAGGCCAGCAGTCTAATGTTCCTATAGACTCAGTAAGACCAGCAGGCTAATGTTCCTATAGACTCAGTAAGACCAGCAGTCTAATGTTCCTATAGACTCAGTAAGGCCAGCAGGCTAATGTTCCTATAGACTCAGTAAGACCAGCAGTCTAATGTTCCTATAGACTCAGTAAGACCAGCAGGCTAATGTTCCTATAGACTCAGTAAGACCAGCAGGCTAATGTTCCTATAGACTCAGTAAGGCCAGCAGGCTAATGTTCCTATAGACTCAGTAAGACCAGCAGGCTAATGTTCCTATAGACCCAGTAAGACCAGCAGGCTAATGTTCCTATCCACTCAGTAAGACCAGCAGGCTAATGTTCCTATAGACCCAGTAAGACCAGCAGGCTAATGTTCCTATAGACTCAGTAAGACCAGCAGGCTAATGTTCCTATAGACTCAGTAAGGCCAGCAGGCTAATGTTCCTATCGACTCAGTAAGACCAGCAGGCTAATGTTCCTATAGACTCAGTAAGGCCAGCAGGCTAATGTTCCTATAGACTCAGTAAGACCAGCAGGCTAATGTTCCTATAGACCCAGTAAGGCCAGCAGTCTAATGTTCCTATAGACTCAGTAAGGCCAGCAGGCTAATGTTCCTATAGACTCAGTAAGACCAGCAGGCTAATGTTCCTATCCACTCAGTAAGACCAGCAGGCTAATGTTCCTATAGACTCAGTAAGGCCAGCAGGCTAATGTTCCTATAGACTCAGTAAGACCAGCAGGCTAATGTTCCTATAGACTCAGTAAGGCCAGCAGGCTAATGTTCCTATCGACTCAGTAAGACCAGCAGGCTAATGTTCCTATAGACTCAGTAAGGACAGCAGGCTAATGTTCCTATAGACTCAGTAAGACCAGCAGGCTAATGTTCCTATAGACTCAGTAAGGTCAGCAGGCTAATGTTCCTATAGACTCAGTAAGGCCAGCAGGCTAATGTTCCTATAGACCCAGTAAGGCCAGCAGGCTAATGTTCCTATAGACCCAGTAAGACCAGCAGGCTAATGTTCCTATAGACCCAGTAAGGACAGCAGGCTAATGTTCCTATAGACTCAGTAAGGCCAGCAGTCTAATGTTCCTATAGACTCAGTAAGGCCAGCAGGCTAATGTTCCTATAGACTCAGTAAGGCCAGCAGGCTAATGTTCCTATAGACTCAGTAAGGCCAGCAGGCTAATGTTCCTATAGACCCAGTAAGACCAGCAGGCTAATGTTCCTATAGACTCAGTAAGACCAGCAGGCTAATGTTCCTATAGACTCAGTAAGACCAGCAGGCTAATGTTCCTATAGACTCAGTAAGACCAGCAGGCTAATGTTCCTATAGACTCAGTAAGACCAGCAGGCTAATGTTCCTATAGACTCAGTAAGACCAGCAGGCTAATGTTCCTATAGACTCAGTAAGACCAGCAGGCTAATGTTCCTATAGACTCAGTAAGACCAGCAGGCTAATGTTCCTATAGACCCAGTAAGGACAGCAGGCTAATGTTCCTATAGACCCAGTAAGGACAGCAGGCTAATGTTCCTATAGACCCAGTAAGGCCAGCAGGCTAATGTTCCTATAGACTCAGTAAGGACAGCAGGCTAATGTTCCTATAGACTCAGTAAGACCAGCAGGCTAATGTTCCTATAGACTCAGTAAGGCCAGCAGGCTAATGTTCCTATAGACTCAGTAAGGCCAGCAGGCTAATGTTCCTATAGACTCAGTAAGGCCAGCAGGCTAATGTTCCTATAGACTCAGTAAGGCCAGCAGGCTAATGTTCCTATAGACTCAGTAAGGCCAGCAGGCTAATGTTCCTATAGACTCAGTAAGACCAGCAGGCTAATGTTCCTATAGACTCAGTAAGGCCAGCAGTCTAATGTTCCTATAGACTCAGTAAGGCCAGCAGGCTAATGTTCCTATAGACCCAGTAAGACCAGCAGGCTAATGTTCCTATAGACCCAGTAAGGACAGCAGGCTAATGTTCCTATAGACTCAGTAAGGCCAGCAGTCTAATGTTCCTATAGACTCAGTAAGACCAGCAGGCTAATGTTCCTATAGACCCAGTAAGACCAGCAGGCTAATGTTCCTATAGACCCAGTAAGACCAGCAGGCTAATGTTCCTATAGACTCAGTAAGGCCAGCAGGCTAATGTTCCTATAGACTCAGTAAGACCAGCAGGCTAATGTTCCTATAGACTCAGTAAGACCAGCAGGCTAATGTTCCTATAGACTCAGTAAGACCAGCAGGCTAATGTTCCTATAGACTCAGTAAGACCAGCAGGCTAATGTTCCTATAGACTCAGTAAGGCCAGCAGGCTAATGTTCCTATAGACTCAGTAAGACCAGCAGGCTAATGTTCCTATAGACCCAGTAAGGCCAGCAGGCTAATGTTCCTATAGACTCAGTAAGACCAGCAGGCTAATGTTCCTATAGACTCAGTAAGACCAGCAGGCTAATGTTCCTATAGACTCAGTAAGACCAGCAGGCTAATGTTCCTATAGACCCAGTAAGACCAGCAGGCTAATGTTCCTATAGACCCAGTAAGACCAGCAGGCTAATGTTCCTATAGACTCAGTAAGGACAGCAGGCTAATGTTCCTATAGACCCAGTAAGGACAGCAGGCTAATGTTCCTATAGACTCAGTAAGGCCAGCAGGCTAATGTTCCTATAGACTCAGTAAGGACAGCAGGCTAATGTTCCTATAGACCCAGTAAGGACAGCAGGCTAATGTTCCTATAGACTCAGTAAGGCCAGCAGGCTAATGTTCCTATAGACTCAGTAAGGACAGCAGGCTAATGTTCCTATAGACTCAGTAAGGACAGCAGGCTAGTCTTTTTATTTTTTTTGTTTTGTTTTGTATTTAAATGCCAATTTAAACGTGTACATGACACTGCAACAACATTTCCCCATGGGGACAATAAAGTTTTTTGTATTTGAACTGTGTCCCGTGTAAACCCTAGTGTTTAGACCCTAGAAAAGCCTTGATGACGTTGGACATGTGGAGGGCCCTCACCTCCTTGGAGTCGTGCAGCATAGACAGCATGTCATTGACAGCGGCCACGTCATCCTCTGCCATCTGCAGGAGATTCTCCACCTCCTTGTTCTTCACATTCAGCTCATCCACGTGTTGCTGCAGACAGAAACAACATGAAGAGAGAATATTGTGAATAGAGTTAAATAGGTATAAAAAAAAAAACTGTCTGTGTCAGATTGTGATGAACTCTCATTCTGCTTTCCTGTGTGTGTGTGTGTGTGTGTGTGTGTGTGTGTGTGTGTGTCTTTCTGTGTGTGTGTGTCTTTCTGTGTGTGTGTGTGTGTGTGTTCACTGCATGCAGTGCATGTGTTTCAATGTGTGTGTGTGTGTGACTTTCAGTGTGTGTGTGTGTGTGTGTGTGTGTGTGTGTGTGTGTGTGTGTCTTTCAGTGTGTGTGTGTGTCTTTCAGTGTGTGTGTGTGTGTGTGTGTGTGTGTGTGTTCACTGCATGCAGTGTATGTGTGTGTCTTTCAGTGTGTGTGTGTGTGTGTGTGTCTTTCAGTGTGTGTGTGTGTCTTTCAGTGTGTGTGTGTGTGTGTGTGTGTGACTTTCAGTGTGTGTGTGTGTGTGTGTATGTGTGTTTCAGTGTGTGTGTGTACACTGGGAAAGTGAGGATCTAACATGGATAGAAAAACACGTGTGTGTGTGTGTGTGTGTGTGTGTGTGTATGTGTGTGTGTGTATGACTACATCTCTGTCTGTGTTACCTGGCAGTCCTCCAGCCTCTTCTCATTAACAGCGTTCGTATCGGAGGCGACGGCCGTGTTGTTAACTGCCTGGTTCAGAGCGTCCCTCAGGTCCATCAGTTGGTCATGGAACTTCCCCAGACTCTCCCTGATGTCCTTCACCAAGCCCTCGTTGTCCACCACACGACTCACCAGCTGGTCTTTCACCTTCTCCAGCACTACAGAGAGACAGGAAATGAAAAAGACACCTTTAGTTTTACCATTAGAAGGTCTCCTCCTTAAGGTCCTGAATGCAAAGCACTACAGCAATACGTCTCGTATGGACAGATGTGTGACTAAAAGGCTTCGTGTGGTCAATCCGACGTCTGAAGTGGTCGTACGGTATTTACTACGACGCAGCCTCCGCAGACGTCAGGACTTTCATACTTCTTGAGCTTAGCGGAGTAGAGCAGAGCAGAGCAATTGTGAAGGAAGTTGTCATGGAAGTAAGTTTGAGTTTATACAGGACGTCCTGCCACCCCCCCCCCCCCCCCCACCTACTGTCAACCAAATCAATCATAAGGCTTTCAGAAACATAGCACTTCCTGGTTATGGATAGGTACACTCAAAATGGCCACCTGCCCACCCATCAGAGATCATTGACTTGAATAGAGATTACACTTCCTGGTTATGGATAGGTGCACTCAAAATGGCCACCTGCCTACCCATCAGAGATCATTGACTTGAATATAGATTCCCGCTCTAGTAATTCTATTTCTAAGAGCATGACTGACGTTTCTCAGCCTCGGACAGCTCTCTGTCGGCTATCTTCTTCTGGCCGACACAGCTCCTGAATCTCATCTCTCTCAGCATGGCCTCCACCTGCTGTATCTTCTCAGAGAGGTCTTCCTCCTCCTGCTCCACTTCTGTCTCATTCAGAACCGTACGTTTTACCTGCAGCATGACGTCTGGATAGGCAGTGAGTAAGAATGAGAGAGTGAGAGAGAGAGCGAGAGAGGAGAGAGAGAGAGGAGAGAGAGACAGAGAGAGGAGAGAGAGACAGAGAGAGAGAGAGAGAGAGAGAGAGAGAGAGAGAGAGAGAGAGAGAGAGAGAGAGAAAGACAACATCTATATTTTAGACACAGAGTGTACAAAACATTAGGAACACCTTCCTACTACTGAGTTGCACCCCCTTATGCCATCGGAAAAGCATAAATTCGTTGGGGCATGGAATACAAGGTGTCAAAAGCGTTCCACAGGAATGCTGGCCCATGTTGACTCCAATCCAATGCTTCCCACAGCTGTGCCAAGTTGGCTGGATGTCCTCTGGGTGGTGGACCATTCTTGATACACACGTGAAACTGTCGAGTGTGAAAAACTCAGCAGCGTTGCAATTCTTCACACAAACCAGTGCACCTGGCGCCTACTACCATACCCCGTACAAAGGCACTTCATTATTTAGTCTTGCCCATTCACCCTCTGAATGGCACTCATACACAATCCATGTCTCAAGGCTTAAAAATCCTTCTTTAACCACCTGTCTCCTCCCCTTTCATCTACACTGATTTGAAGTGGATTTAACAAGTGACATTAATAAGGGATCATAGCGTTCACCTGGATTCACCTGGTCAGTCTATGTCACTCAGTTTTTGTTGTATGGTCTATATATATATAGTGTGATTCAGACCAGTATGGTTCTCCTGCAGCATTAGGTCTGTATATATAGTGTGATTCAGACCAGTATGGTTCTCCTGCAGCATTAGGTCTGTATATATAGTGTGATTCAGACCAGTATGGTTCTCCTGCAGCATTAGGTCTGTATATATAGTGTGATTCAGACCAGTATGGTTCTCCTGCAGCATTAGGTCTGTATAGTCTATGCGTGAGAGTCACAGGGCTCCATAATAACAGGTTCAGTGGGTGGCTCCAGCCCACGAGGGTCACGCTATAGAAATAAATGATGAAGTGATTTCAGTGTTTCACTCAGAAGTGTACTAGACTACTAAAACGGTATGATTCAATAAATAAACGGTTTATTCTAACACTCTTCAAGCAGGAATGCATGATTCCAGATATTTTGATGATTGTCTTGAATTTGGGGTTTGACTACTAGGTAATTGTTTTTTTTATCAAAATAGGATTGTTTCATTTTGCTGATATTTGTTGTTCAAATGACATTTATTTGTCTACATATTTTTGGGCAGCAATATCACATACGCTAATTCATTTGGGACAGTGTAATTGATATATAGACCTATGCCTATTCATTAAATGGCTGACCTGAGGGCCCTTTGTTCAATCTTGGGGTGGCAGGGTAGCCTAGTGGTTAAGAGCGTTGGACTAGTAACCGGAAGGTTGCAAGTTCAAACCCCCGAGCTGACAAGGTACAAATCTGTCGTTCTGCCCCTGAACAAGGCAGTTCCACTGTTCCTAGGCCGTCATTGAATATAAGAATTTGTTCTTAACTGACTTTCCTAGTTAAATAAAGGTAAAATTAAATTTTAAATACAATTCAGACCAGAATGCTGGGACCCGTTTCTCTTCAGCAGTAACAACAGGGGTGTAAATGTTTTGGATTGTCTGGCGCTAAACCGAAGTCGGCTAGGCGAACTGAACGAGTGTGAATCCCTCTTGTTAACCAATCACTAACGAAGGGGCGTAGATTTGGGCTATCGACTTCGGTTTGACGCGGGAAAAAAATATTGTTTCCACGAACAGCCGGGAAAAAAAAAGTTTGCCGAATGAACAAAAAAACATAACGAAAATGTTGTCCTAAAATTTATGCCACAAACTGTTCAGGATGGAAAACACATGAATGCCTTTACCTCCTCATTCAACTACAAAAATATGGTCTTAGGAGATCTTAGGAGATCTTAGGTGATCTTAGGTGATCTTAGAAGATCTTAGGAGATCTTTGGTGATCTTTGGTGATCTTAGGAGATCTTAGGTGATTTTAGGTGGTCTTAGGTGATTTTAGGTGGTCTTAGGAGATATTTTGTGATCTTAGGTGATCTTAGGTGATCTTAGAAGATCTTAGGAGATCTTTGGTGATCTTTGGTGATCTTAGGAGATCTTAGGTGATTTTAGGTGGTCTTAGGTGATTTTAGGTGGTCTTAGGAGATATTTTGTGATCTTAGGTGATCTTAGGTGATCTTAGAAGATCTTAGGAGATCTTTGGTGATCTTTGGTGATCTTAGGAGATCTTAGGTGATTTTAGGTGGTCTTAGGTGATCTTACAAGATCTTAGGAAATCTTTGGTGATCTTTGGTGATCTTAGGAGATCTTAGGTGATTTTAGGTGGTCTTAGGTGATTTTAGGAGATCTTAGGAGATCAAACGGGGTTAAGTGCCCTTTGCTCAAGGGCACAAGGACAGATTTTTCACTTAGGTGGGCTTGGGTATTAGGACGACTAGCTGGTGAGCTCCTTACACACTTACCTTTCACCTTGCCCATGATGCTCTTGATGTGTGAGAGCAGGTCCCGGGCTCTCTGATGCGTGTCAGTGCCGCTGTCCTCCAGAGTGTTTGCTTTGTCTGCTGTCGCCACCACCTGGCCGGAGGACGACATTACATCAACTCAACATACTGTTGGATGTTACAGTCAACATTAGTGCCTAATTTATACTGGTTGGATACACTACTGTGTGAATTACTGAACACTAGTTTTGGAGTAGTTGACTGTAACAAATAAGGAATTAATACGTTATAGAAAATAAAATTAATGCATATGTTTTAAAAGAGAGAGACGGGTAGAGAGAGAGAGAACGAGAGAGAGAGAGAACGAGAGAGAGAGAGAGAACGGGAGAACAAGAGAGAGAACGAGAGAGAGAGAGAGAGAACGAGAGAGAGAACGAGAGAGAGAGAACGAGAGAGAGAACGAGAGAGAGAGAGAGACAGAGAGAGAGACAGAGACAAAGAGAGAGAGAACGAGAGAGAGAGAGAGACAGAGCGAGAGAGAGACAGAGAGAGAGCGAGAGAGCGAGAACGAGAGAGGGAGACAGAGAGAGAACGGGAGAACAAGAGAGAGAACGAGAGAGAGAGAGGAGAGAGAGAACGAGAGAGTAAACAGAGAATAAAGTTACTGCGATAAATGGTCATCACCTTCCCCTCCAGGTCATTGATGTCTGAATTGATGTTGATGAACTCTCCCTCCAACATGTCCAGTCTATTACTGCTCTCATCCAGAGTATCGCTGTAGTTCTCTATGGCATTCTGGGTAACAGAGGTACTTTCGGTGAGTACAATGCCGAAAAGGAGTTAGAAGAAGTAGAAATAGGGGTGTTGCTTTGTGAAGAGTGTTTATGTACTCACAGCGATATCGTTCACGGATCTGCTGAGGTTGTGTAGCTGAGCCCAGGGGATAGAGGAGACGCTCAGGTTGATCAGGTGATGAGCCACTGAGCCAAAGTTGTCAGTCATACCGTCTAGATCCTTCAACAGGACTACAACACAGCTGTCACATGCTGTAAGGACACAGACAAGACACACATTATCTCCTAGATCGCACGCACACACACACACACGCACGCACTCACACGCACACACGCCCGCACGCACACACACACACACACGCACGCACGCACGCACGCACGCACACACAGTCACCTTTATCAAACACACACACACACAGACACACATGCACACGCACACACATCACGTCCACCACAACACCGTGTTTGCAGGTCGCAGCTGAAACGTCAAAATGTCCTCCCTTAACGTCTTCAGGAAGCTATGAGCTGATATTTGTCAGAGCGTCAGGATGTTGCATCGATACTAACAGCTCATTTCAGCCTCTCCTTAGCCCCCCCCCCCCCCCCCCCCCCCCCCCTGCTGGCTAGGTCACCACTCACGTTCACAGGTCATGTCACGTCCGTGCTGTACAGGAACATTGTATCTATGGGAACAGCTGTCACACTGTCTGCCTGTCAAGCCGTCTCCACAGCGACACTCCCCTGTCCGAGGGTCACAGCGACCGTGCTGACACTGACACTCTGAACACACAGGGAAGAGAACAGACATCTTTATAACTATCGTTAGAGGACCACGGGGAACAGCAAGAGAAGCAATACTTTCTTTTTTTTACCTTTCTTTTTAAAACTTAGTAAATATTGTAAATATTTAGTTAGCCATCAACAATCCATTGAAGGTGAAGAAGAAAACAAACTATTGAAACGAATAATGTCGTCTCTGGCCCCTGCTAGTCAGCCAGAGATCCCGTCTGTTGGCATTATCACCATCTTTTCTCTGTGGTTTCAACTCACTCCTGCATCCCTCAGGGCGGTAGTCCCAGTACCCAGGGGCACACTGGCGACAGTTAGGGCCACTGATCCCTGGTTGGCAGGCACACGACCCGGTCCTGGGGTCACACGGTTGGACCAGGGCGGCCGCGGCGTCACAGTCACAGCGACGACACCCGGAGCACGACTCATAGCCAAACGCACCGTCCTGTGGAAAAACACAGACATACAATTGTTTTTTATTTAAACAGGCCAGTCAGTGAAAAACAAATTCTTATTTACAATGGCAGCCTACCCCGGCCAATTGTGCGGCGCCCTATGGGACTACCAATCACGGCCAGTTGTGATACAACTTGGAATCGAACCAGGGTCTGTAGTGATGCCCCTAGTACTGTGATGCAGTGCCTTAGACCACTGCGCCATTCGGGAGCCCAATGAGGAGAAAACATAGACAGCAGGCCAAGACCTTGACTGAACAACAGTCAGACAGCAGGCCAAGACCTTGACTGAACAACAGTCAGATACTGGTGAATGACTTGATTGACTGAACAACAGTCAGATACTGGTGAATGACTTGACTGACTGAATGACAGTCAGATACTGGTGAATGACTTGATTGACTGAATGACAGTCAGTTACTGTGAACGACAGTCAGCTGAGTGCAATGATATAAGTAGTCTAATCTAAAAGGGCTTTCAATATTGACGGTGTTTGGACCAAGTCAGTAGTGTGAGGTTAGATAGACATGAAGTTCAGTACGTACCTGGTAGGGGGTCACAGTTTCTGACGATAACTGAGTTCAGTACGTACCTGGCAGGGGTCGCAGTTTCTGACGATAACTGAGTTCAGTACGTACCTGGTAGGGGTCACAGTTTCTGACGATAACTGAGTTCAGTACGTACCTGGTAGGGGTCACAGTTTCTGACGATAACTGAGTTCAGTACGTACCTGGTAGGGGTCACAGTTTCTGACGATAACTGAGTTCAGTACGTACCTGGTAGGGGTCACAGTTTCTGACGATAACTGAGTTCAGTACGTACCTGGCAGGGGTCGCAGTTTCTGACGATAACTGAGTTCAGTACGTACCTGGTAGGGGTCACAGTTTCTGACGATAACTGAGTTCAGTACGTACCTGGTAGGGGGTCACAGTTTCTGACGATAACTGAGTTCAGTACGTACCTGGTAGGGGTCACAGTTTCTGACGATAACTGAGTTCAGTACGTACCTGGTAGGGGTCACAGTTTCTGACGATAACTGAGTTCAGTACGTACCTGGTAGGGGTCACAGTTTCTGACGATAACTGAGTTCAGCAAGTACCTGGTAGGGGTCACAGTTTCTGACGATAACTGAGTTCAGTACGTACCTGGTAGGGGTCACAGTTTCTGACGATAACTGAGTTCAGTACGTACCTGGTAGGGGTCACAGTTTCTGACGATAACTGAGTTCAGTACGTACCTGGCAGCGGTCACAGTGTGGTCCGGTCACACCTTGTTTACATTGACATTGTCCTGTGTGACGGTCACATGAAGCTGTGCCACAGGGAGAGCAGTTGCATCCTGGGTAAATAAGAGAGAGATGGGGAGATAATTGCAGGGACGACTGACTGGAAACCGTCTCACACAGAGGAAGTGATTTGTTAACCCTTCGCACACAACATGTTATTAACGAGATTAAGACCTTGTGGTGAAAACAGAACTCGTTTTTTTTAGACTTCCTGGAGAGAAATACATTTAGTGGAAGAGAGAGGCTGTAAACTGGGATTAGGCTAGAGAGGCTGTAAACTGGGATTAGGCTAGAGAGGCTGTAAACTGGGATTAGGCTAGATAGGCTGTAAACTGGGATTAGGCTAGAGAGGCTGTAAACTGGGATTAAGATAGAGAAGGCATGTAAACTGGGATTAGGCTAGAGAGGGTATGTAAACTGGGATTAGGCTAGAGAGGCTATGTAAACTGGGATTAGGCTAGAGAGGCTATGTAAACTGGGATTAGGCTAGAGAGTGTATGTAAACTGGGATTAGGCTAGAGAGGGTATGTAAACTGGGATTAGGCTAGAGAGGCTATGTAAACTGGGATTAGGCTAGAGAGGCTATGTAAACTGGGATTAGGCTAGAGAGTGTATGTAAACTGGGATTAGGCTAGAGAGGGTATGTAAACTGGGATTAGGCTAGAGAGGGTATGTAAACTGGGATTAGGCTAGAGAGGGTATGTAAACTGGGATTAGGCTAGAGAGGGTATGTAAACTGGGATTAGGCTAGAGAGGGTGTAAACTGGGATTAGGCTAGAGAGGGTGTGTAAACTGGGATTAGGCTAGAGAGGGTATGTAAACTGGGATTAGGCTAGAGAGGGTGTAAACTGGGATTAGGCTAGAGAGGGTATGTAAACTGGGATTAGGCTAGAGAGGGTATGTAAACTGGGATTAGGCTAGAGAGGGTGTAAACTGGGATTAGGCTAGAGAGGCTATGTAAACTGGGATTAGGCTAGAGAGGGTATGTAAACTGGGATTAGGCTAGAGAGGGTATGTAAACTGGAATTAGGCTAGAGAGGCTATGTAAACCGGGATTAGGCTAGAGAGGGTATGTAAACTGGGATTAGGCTAGAGAGGGTATGTAAACTGGGATTAGGCTAGAGAGGGTATGTAAACTGGGATTAGGCTAGAGAGGGTGTAAACTGGGATTAGGCTAGAGAGGGTATGTAAACTGGGATTAGGCTAGAGAGGGTATGTAAACTGGGATTAGGCTAGAGAGGGTATGTAAACTGGAATTAGGCTAGAGAGGGTATGTAAACTGGGATTAGGCTAGAGAGGCTGTAAACTGGGATTAGACTAGAGAGGCTGTAAACCGGGATTAGGCTAGAGAGGGTATGTAAACTGGGATTAGGCTAGAGAGGGTATGTAAACTGGGATTAGGCTAGATAGGCTGTAAACTGGGATTAGACTAGAGAGGCTGTAAACCGGGATTAGGCTAGAGAGGGTATGTAAACTGGGATTAGGCTAGAGAGGCTGTAAACTGGGATTAGGCTAGAGAGGCTATGTAAACTGGAATTAGGCTAGAGAGGGTATGTAAACTGGGATTAGGCTAGAGAGTGTATGTAAACTGGGATTAGGCTAGAGAGTGTATGTAAACTGGGATTAGGCTAGAGAGGGTATGTAAACTGGGAATAGGCTAGAGAGGGTATGTAAACTGGGATTAGGCTAGAGAGGGTATGTAAACTGGGATTAGGCTAGAGAGGGTATGTAAACTGGGAATAGGCTAGAGAGGCTATGTAAACTGGGAATAGGCTAGAGAGGCTATGTAAACTGGGAATAGGCTAGAGATGGTATGTAAACTGGGAATAGGCTAGAGAGGCTATGTAAACTGGGATTAGGCTAGAGAGGGTATGTAAACTGGGATTAGGCTAGAGAGGGTATGTAAACTGGGATTAGGCTAGAGAGGCTAT
The DNA here is from genome assembly GCF_013265735.2 of Oncorhynchus mykiss. NCBI lineage: Eukaryota > Metazoa > Chordata > Actinopteri > Salmoniformes > Salmonidae > Oncorhynchus > Oncorhynchus mykiss. The sequence continues at coordinate 73,526,258 of NC_048573.1, forward strand.
GTAAACTGGGAATAGGCTAGAGAGGGTATGTAAACTGGGATTATGCTAGAGAGGGTATGTAAACTGGGAATAGGCTAGAGAGGGTATGTAAACTGGGATTAGGCTAGAGAGGCTATGTAAACTGGGATTAGGCTAGAGAGGCTATGTAAACTGGGAATAGGCTAGAGAGGCTATGTAAACTGGGAATAGGCTAGAGAGGGTATGTAAACTGGGATTAGGCTAGAGAGGGTATGTAAACTGGGATTAGGCTAGAGAGGGTATGTAAACTGGGATTAGGCTAGAGAGGGTATGTAAACTGGGATTAGGCTAGAGAGGGTATGTAAACTGGGATTAGGCTAGAGAGGGTATGTAAACTGTGATTAGGCTAGAGAGGGTAAGGAAACTGGGATTAGGCTAGAGAGGGTATGTAAACTGGGATTAGGCTAGAGAGGGTATGTAAACTGGGATTAGGCTAGAGAGGGTATGTAAACTGTGATTAGGCTAGAGAGGGTAAGGAAACTGGGATTAGGCTAGAGAGGCTATGTAAACTGGGAATAGGCTAGAGAGGCTATGTAAACTGGGAATAGGCTAGAGAGGGTATGTAAACTGGGATTAGGCTAGAGAGGGTATGTAAACTGGGATTAGGCTAGAGAGGGTATGTAAACTGGGATTAGGCTAGAGAGGGTATGTAAACTGGGATTAGGCTAGAGAGGGTATGTAAACTGGGATTAGGCTAGAGAGGGTATGTAAACTGTGATTAGGCTAGAGAGGGTAAGGAAACTGGGATTAGGCTAGAGAGGGTATGGATGTGTGTGTGTGTGAGTGGATTTGTGTGTATGTGTGTTTGCGTGTGTATGTGTGTTTTCACGTGCATAAACACGTGCAACACACCTGTGTGTGTGTGTGTGTGTGTGTGTGTGTGTGTGTGTGTGTGTGTACATGCGTCTGTGTGTGTGCGTACAGGCGTTTGTGTGTGTGTATGTATGTGTGTGTGTGTACATGCGTCTGTGTGTGTGTGTGTGTGTGTGTGTGTGTGTGTGTGTGTGTGTACATGTGTCTGTGTGTGTGTGTGTGTGTGTGTGTGTGTGTGTGTGTATTGTCCGACCGGGGCCGGTTGGTCTTACTGGTGCAGTTCCTGGCAGTGACTGCGTCACCGTAGAAACCAGGGCCGCAGATCTCACAGTGCGTCCCGGCGGTGTTGTGCATGCAGCTGTGACACTCGCCCGTCAGCCCGTCACAGTCGCTGAACAGCATGTTGGGGTCCGTGTTGTCATTGCAATGGCAGGGCTGGCACGCGCTGCCAATAACCATGGGGTTGCCGTAGAAACCGGGAGCACACCTGAAGGAGGGTAGAGACAGAATGAGGAGGAGTCAGCGCGTGGATTGGACACAGGTGTGTTTGTTAAGGTCATCAAACAAATGAAGTATGAGACATTTTTCATAAAAACTGCTCTCTTCACTGTTAGGTCAACATGGCAAGATTGTTATATAGTAAACCTGATTTCATCATTGAATGGACTACTGACCTTTGACACTGGGGTCCAGCGTAGCCAGGCATACACAGACACTGCATCCTGTTGAGTTTCTCCACACAGCCCACTGCAAAACTACACAGAAGAGAAGAGGTAGCAGCCAGTTTAGTCAGAGACACAAAACCAATCTATAGTTTCTCTACAATACGTAACAGCTGAGCAAAGAGAGGATCTAGGAGAGGAGAGGAGAGGAGAGGATCTAGGAGAGGAGAGGATCTAGGAGAGGAGAGGATCTAGGAGGAGAGGAGAGGAGAGGATCTAGGAAAGGAGGGGAGAGGAGAGGATCTAGGAGAGGAGAGGATCTAGGAGAGGAGAGGAGAGGAGAGGATCTAGGAGAGGAGGGGAGAGGATCTAGGAGAGGAGAGGATCTAGGAGAGGAGAGGAGAGGAGAGGAGAGGATCTAGGAGAGGAGAGGAGGGGAGAGGATCTAGGAGAGGAGAGGCTACTCATTTGTTGAAGGCCACCTGCAGAGGGTCAGGGGTAGAAAAGAGAAGGAGAAGAGAAGAGAAGAGAAGAGAAGAGAAGAGAAGAGAAGAGGAGAGGATACTGACTTGTTGGAGGACACCTGCAGAGGACAGGGGCAGGTGTCACAGGAGAGGGATTGTCCATCTCGAGAGTTGTTACCATGGAAACCACCTTGACATTTCTCACAGTGGTCTCCAGCCCTGTTGTGTTGACAGTTCTGAGAGAAACATCATATACATGATACACCCAACAGAACACAGACATTAAAACACAACGATTATTTTGCTAATTTATATAAATTAACTTTTGAGTCATAAACTTGGAGAACATCTCAATTTCAATTCCCAGAGGCAGTAGTAAAAACAGTCTGTCAGCCATGATGATGTTCCGAGAGGTTATAGTGGTGTTATAGTATGGACTATAGTTATAGTACTGACTACAGTTATAGTGGTGTTATAGTACTGACTATAGTTATAGTACTGACTACAGTTATAGTACTGACTACAGATATAGTACTGACTACAGTTATAGTACTGACTACAGATATAGTACTGACTACAATTATAGTGGTGTTATAGTACTGACTACAGTTATAGTACTGACTACAGTTATAGTACTGACTACAGATATAGTACTGACTACAGTTATAGTACTGACTACAAATATAGTACTGACTACAGTTATAGTGGTGTTATAGTACTGACTATAGTTATAGTACTGACTACAGTTATAGTACTGACTACAGTTATAGTACTGACTACAAATATAGTACTGACTACAGTTATAGTGGTGTTATAGTACTGACTATAGTTATAGTACTGACTACAGTTATAGTACTGACTATAGTTATAGTACTGACTACAGTTATAGTGGTGTTATAGAACTGACTATAGTTATAGTGGTGTTATAGTACTGACTATAGTTATAGTACTGACTATAGTTATAGTGGTGTTATAGTACTGACTATAGTTATAGTGGTGTTATAATACTGACTACAGTTATAGTACTGACTACAGTTATAGTACTGACTACAGTTATAGTACTGACTATAGTTATAGTACTGACTACAGTTATAGTACTGACTATAGTTATAGTACTGACTATAGTTATAGTGGTGTTATAGTACTGACTATAGTTATAGTACTGACTACAGTTATAGTACTGACTACAAATATAGTACTGACTACAGTTATAGTACTGACTACAGATATAGTACTGACTACAAATATAGTACTGACTACAGTTATAGTACTGACTATAGTTATAGTACTGACTACAGTTATAGTACTGACTACAAATATAGTACTGACTACAGTTATAGTACTGACTACAGTTATAGTACTGACTACAGTTATAGTACTGACTAGAGTTATAGTGGTGTTATAGTACTGACTACAGTTATAGTACTGACTACAGTTATAGTGGTGTTATAGTACTGACTATAGTTATAGTGGTGTTATAGTACTGACTACAGTTATAGTACTCACTATAGTTATAGTACTGACTATAGTTATAGTACTGACTACAGTTATAGTACTGACTACAGTTATAGTACTGACTACAGTTATAGTGGTGTTATAGTACTGACTACAGTTATAGTACTGACTACAGTTATAGTGGTGTTATAGTACTGACTATAGTTATAGTACTGACTCTAGTTATAGTGGTGTTATAGTACTGACTATAGTTATAGTGGTGTTATAGTACTGACTACAGTTATAATACTGACCATAGTTATAGTACTGACTATAGTTATAGTACTGACTATAGTTATAGTACTGACTATAGTTATAGTGGTGTTATAGTACTGACTACAGTTATAGTACTGACTACAGTTATAGTACTGACTATAGTTATAGTGGTGTTATAGTACTGACTACAGTTATAGTACTGACTACAGTTTTAGTGGTGTTATAGTACTGACTATAGTTATAGTACTGACTATAGTTATAGTGGTGTTATAGTACTGACTACAGTTATAGTACTGACTACAGTTATAGTACTGACTATAGTTATAGTGGTGTTATAGTACTGACTACAGTTATAATACTGACTATAGTTATTGTACTGACTACAGTTATAGTGGTGTTATAGTACTGACTATAGTTATAGTACTGACTATAGTTATAGTGGTGTTATAGTACTGACTACAGTTATAGTACTGACTACAGTTATAGTACTGACTATAGTTATAGTGGTGTTATAGTACTGACTACAGTTATAGTACTGACTACAGTTTTAGTGGTGTTATAGTACTGACTATAGTTATAGTACTGACTATAGTTATAGTGGTGTTATAGTACTGACTACAGTTATAGTACTGACTACAGTTATAGTACTGACTATAGTTATAGTGGTGTTATAGTACTGACTACAGTTATAATACTGACTATAGTTATTGTACTGACTACAGTTATAGTGGTGTTATAGTACTGACTATAGTTATAGTGGTGTTATAGTACTGACTACAGTTATAGTGGTGTTATAGTACTGACTACAGTTATAGTGGTGTTTAGTACTGACTATAATTCAGCTGGAAAGCCAAAATATTTTAACCCCTTTCTCCCCAATTTCGTAGTATCTAATTAGTTGTAGTTACTATCTTGTCTCATCGCTACAACTCCCGTACGGGCTCGGGAAAGAGACGAAGGTCGAGAGCCATGCGTACTCCGAAACACAACCCAACCAAGCCGCACTGCTTCTTAACACAGCGCGCATTCAACCCTTGGCAACCTTGGTTAGCGCGCACTGCGCCCGGCCCGCCACAGGAATCGCTGGTGCGCGATGAGACAAGGATATCCCTACCGGCCAAACCCTCCCTAACCCGGACGACACTAGGCCAATTGTGCGTCGCCCCATGGACCTCCCAGTCGCGGCCGGCTACGACAGAGCCTGGGCTCGAACCCAGAGTCTCTGGTGGCACAGCTAGGAAAGCCTAAATATTAATGTCATTAATAGTTCATTGCAAAGAGATGAGAGTCTGCAACTTCCATTGTGATACAACTTCCTGATCCATCCAGGAGTAACCTATGAATTACATTTAGCATTTTTGTTTGCGATTGATGTAAACAATCTTTGTGATTGGTATAAAAAAGCAGCACTCACTTCACAGACTCCAGACCCGTCCAGACACTGGTCAGAGTGACCATTACAGTTGCAGGGAACACACTTCCCCAGGAACAGACCTTTAGTGTCTCTGTAGTACCCTGGAGAACATTGCTGGAGAGGGGGAGGATGGGGAGAAGAGGGAGAAGATGAGAGGGAGAGCAGGGGGAGAGAGAGAAGGTGAGGGAGAGAGAGAAGGTGAGGGAGAGCAGGGAGAGAGAGAAGGTGAGGGAGAGAGAGAAGGTGAGGGAGAGCAGGGAGAGAGAGACGGTGAGGGAGAGAGAGAAGGTGAGGGAGAGCAGGGAGAGAGAGAAGGTGAGGGAGAGAGAGAAGGTGAGGGAGAGCAGGGAGAGAGAGAAAGTGATGGAGAGAGAGAAGGTTAGGGAGAGCAGGGAGAGAGAGAAGGTGAGGGAGAGAGAGAAGGTTAGGGAGAGCAGGGAGCGAGAAGGTGAGGGAGAGAGAGAAGGTGAGGGAGAGCAGGGAGAGAGAGAAGGTGAGGGAGAGAGAGAAGGTGAGGGAGAGCAAGGAGAGAGAGAAGGTGAGGGAGAGAGAGAAGGTGAGGGAGAGCAGGGGGAGAGATAGAAGGTGAGGGAGAGCAGGGAGAGAGATAGAAGGTGAGACTGAGACTTATTTGAGACAGAGACTTAATACTTATTTTCCACCATAATTTGCAAATAAATTCATTAAAAATCCTACAATGTGATTTTCTGGATTTTCTTTTCTCATTTTGTCTGTCATAGTTGAACTTTACCTATGATGAAAATTACAGGCCTCTCTCATCTTTTTAAAGTGGGAAAACTTGCACAATTGGTGGCTGACAATACTTTTTTTGCCCCACTGTATAATCACTGTTTATCACACCTAACTATAAGGTTGGGATATCTCAAGTAAAAACCTCAAAGAATATCCATATTTAGGTATCCAGCAATGGAATGACATACAGTAGTATCCACATGTATATTAAACAGTCAGCTGGCTGTGATCTGACCTGGCAGGGTTAGTAACACAGTAATATCACGATACTAATCAGTCAACCCATACCAACCTGGCAGGGTTAGTAACACAGTTGTAGTGAAACGCAACATGGATCTCCCTCCTGCCCCCCTCCCCCTGCCACTACCCTATGTACCACCAGTACAGTTAGACATGAGCAGGTCTGATGAGCTACCAGAGTGGTCACAGTCACCAGGAGAGGGCGCCAGTCAACCACCCACCTCAACAACATGGTACCAGGAAGAACGGCCTCCACCATGTGACGAAGCTGCAGAATGGGGGGAAACTGCTTGAAGCACTGATAATAGAGTAAACGGCACCGCCTTAAGGGGAAGACCATATATGTACTGTCTTGCTGCGGTTAGAGGATGCCTATGAGGCACAGTAGTGCAGAAACCACAAGTGGGACTTGAGCGGTGATCAAAAGGTATATAAAGAGACACTTGCCATTACTTTGGCGTCTTGACTTCTTGAATTCTGAATTCATTTAGACAACCATTTGACTTCGGGTATTTGCCACCTGACTCAAATTACTTAAAGATTCTAACTTGCTGGATACCAGGGTAAGAGTCCGTTTACCTATCGACCAGTTGACCCTGTGTGCAGCATACGTTTGGACCGAGTGTACCGTTGTGACAAAGTCTTAATTGACCGAGGAACACTGTGGCACCGGCCGGGTTGCTTGCCCCAGACGACACTGCGGTAGATCAACGGCAGAATTACCACCTGCTGAGAACGGTTGGAAAATTGTTTGAATCGACTCTGTGTCCGACTGACCCAGTGACACGTGTACTGTTGTATCACAGTGCCTTGCCCTGGAATCGCGGTTACGGGTTATTTGACAATACTATCCAACCTGATGGCAGGTTAGAGTACTCAGTCTAACTTGAATCTCGAAATTTAGTTGAACCAACGATTCCTCATAGGAGAGATCGATACATAAACTAAATTCTCAGAACTCTGACTGATTGAAACACCGCTCCTGATCCCGTGGGTCTCCCTGTCATCTTTTAAAAGGTAATTAAGTTGAAGTATTATATTTTATTAGAGATAAGTGTTATCGTTGCACCAGGCATTATAGAGCATTAAGGCATTTGCATGTTTTTGATTAACGCTGTGTGTGACCAAAGCAACAAATTGTGTATTTTGATGTGTGTTTGATTGTAAAAAGACAAAAAAACTGAGTGTTTTCAAAAATAAACGGTAGTCTTATTTTGTCTCGAGTAAAAGGTCCTCTCAAAGACAGTTAACGGCACGGGAGATAACAACTCTGACACTCCCCGCTACCGGGACACTGGAAACGGAGACTAATTCTCTATGACAGAATGAGTTACCATTAAAAGACAAGGAGGAAGGTGTGTCCAGTAGTGATTCATTTAATTGTCTTATCGATCTATCTAAGTTTTATTTTCCAAGCGATACATAGCCGACGGGCAGAGTAGTGAGACTAAAGGTCTTCACACTTTAAACTAGATACATCACAGAGGGGAAACACTCAACCACAGGGAAGTCATATAGAGACTGGTAGGACTAGTGCTTAATAACAACTCAAGGACCAATTAGTGGTGAAGCAAAGAGTCTAGAGGATAAAGGTGGGGTTCACACATCCCAGCTAGAGCTAGACCGTTGAGAGTGACAAGGCAAAAGACCTCTCTACGCGGACAACGCTTCGATATAGAAAGAGAGGCAGGGCTACGCGAGCGGTCCTGGTTATACCGAGATAACCTGAAGTATCTATAGTGCCCTGTCCAATCCAGGGAACGGGACGCTAACCACCTCTAGCACCCCGCTGCCGGCCAAGGGGCGGGGCTGAAGGTTTCGTATCGCGACACAGTAATATCACGATACTAATCAGTCAACCCATTCCAACCTGGCAGGGTTAGTAACACAGTAATATCACAATACTAATCAGTCAACCCATTCCAACCTGGCAGGGTTAGTAACACAGTAATATCACAATACTAATCAGTCAACCCATTCCAACCTGGCAGGGTTAGTAACACAGTAATATCACAATACTAATCAGTCAACCCATTCCAACCTGGCAGGGTTAGTAACACAGTAATATCACAATACTAATCAGTCAACCCATTCCAACCTGGCAGGGTTAGTAACACAGTAATATCACAATACTAATCAGTCAACCCATTCCAACCTGGCAGGGTTAGTAACACAGTAATATCACAATACTAATCAGTCAACCCATTCCAACCTGGCAGGGTTAGTAACACAGTAATATCACAATACTAATCAGTCAACCCATTCCAACCTGGCAGGGTTAGTAACACAGTAATATCACGATACTAATCAGTCAACCCATTCCAACCTGGCAGGGTTAGTAACACAGTAATATCACAATACTAATCAGTCAACCCATTCCAACCTGGCAGGGTTAGTAACACAGTAATATCACAATACTAATCAGTCAACCCATTCCAACCTGGAAGGTTTAGTAACACAGTAATATCACAATACTAATCAGTCAACCCACTCCAACCTGGCAGGGTTAGTAACACAGTAATATCACGATACTAATCAGTCAACCCATTCCAACCTGGCATGGTTAGTAACACAGTAATGTTTTAGTAATAACACATTAATAACATATAAATAACATAACGTAGTCCTAACATAGTCCTAACGTCCTCCTAACGTCATCCTAACGTCATCCTAACCTGTTAATAACATATAGTCCTAACGTCATCCTAACGTCATCCTATCGTCCTCCTAACGTCGTCATAACCCGTTAATAAAATAGTAATAACACATTTAGAACACATTACTAACACTAACCTGGTAGTTAGCGGGACAGAGACAGATCTCTACGCTGTTGGGGGTTAGTAACATACTAATAACCTAGTAATAACACTAACCTGACAGGAGTCTTCCTGGTAGTTAGCAGGACAGAGACAGATCTCTACGTTGTTGGGGGTTAGTAACATACTAATAACCTAGTAATAACACTAACCTGTTTTTAACCTAGTAATAACACCAACCTGGCAGGAGTCTCCCTGGTAGTTAGCGGGACAGAGGCAGATCTCTACGTTGTTGGCATGTCGCCCATTGGACAGGGTCTGTGCACCCTCCAGCACGACCCCGCGTAGCGACACAGTGTGGGCAGACTGGGAGTGGAGAGCTCTGATCTGGAGAGACTCTAACTTCACCAGAACCATCATCAGTTCCTCTCTAGACACCACGTTACCCGTCCGGGCGTGGCGAAAACTTCCCTGGGAGGGGGGGGGGGGGGGGGGGGGGGGGGGGGGGGGAGAGAGATGGGGGTGAAAGTAGGCATGGGTATTATGATGTTGGTGGCAGGTAGCCTAGTGGTTAGAGAAGGTAGCCTAGTGGTTAGAGAAGGTAGCCTAGTGGTTAGAGAAGGTAGCCTAGTGGTTAGAGCATTAGACGAGTAACCGCAAGGTTGCTAGATCAAATCCCTGAGCTGACAAGGTCAAATCTGTCGTTCTGCCCTTGAACAAGGCAGTTAACCCACTGTTCCTAGGCCGTCATTGAAAATAATAATTTGTTCTTAACTGACTTGATAGTTAAATAAAGGAAAAATTTAAAATTCATAAAATGTCACGATGGTGTACTACCCCAGGTGGTCAGGTCAGTGTCCCTCCTCCACCATGTGGACTATCCCCAGGTGGTCAGTGTCCCTCCTCTACCATGTGGACTATCCCCAGGTGGTCAGGTCAGTGTCCCTCCTCCACCATGTGGACTATCCCCAGGTGGTCAGGTCAGTGTCCCTCCTCTACCATGTGGACTATCCCCAGGTGGTTAGGTCAGTGTCCCTCCTCCACCATGTGGACTATCCCCAGGTGGTCAGGTCAGTGTCCCTCCTCCACCATGTGGACTATCCCCAGGTGGTCAGTGTCCCTCCTCCACCATGTGGACTATCCCCAGGTGGTCAGTGTCCTACCTCTACCATGTGGACTATCCCCAGGTGGTCAGGTCAGTGTCCCTCCTCCACCATGTGGACTATCCCCAGGTGGTCAGTGCCCTACCTCCACCATGTGGACTACCCCCAGGTGGTCAGTGTACCTCCTCCACCATGTGGACTATCCCCAGGTGGTCAGTGTCCTACCTCTACCATGTGGACTACCCCCAGGTGGTCAGTGTACCTCCTCCACCATGTGGACTATCCCCAGGTGGTCAGTGCCCTACCTCCACCATGTGGACTACCCCCAGGTGGTCAGTGTACCTCCTCTACCATGTGGACTATCCCCAGGTGGTCAGTGTACCTCCTCCACCATGTGGACTATCCCCAGGTGGTCAGGTCAGTGTCCCTCCTCCACCATGTGGACTATCCCCAGGTGGTCAGTGCCCTACCTCCACCATGTGGACTACCCCCAGGTGGTCAGTGTACCTCCTCCACCATGTGGACTATCCCCAGGTGGTCAGTGTCCCTCCTCTACCATGTGGACTACCCCCAGGTGGTCAGTGTACCTCCTCCACCATGTGGACTATCCCCAGGTGGTCAGTGTCCCTCCTCTACCATGTGGACTATCCCCAGGTGGTCAGTGCCCTACCTCTACCATGTGGACTATCCCCAGGTGGTCAGTGTCCCTCCTCTACCATGTGGACTATCCCCAGGTGGTCAGTGTCCCTCCTCTACCATGTGGACTATCCCTAGGTGGTCAGTGTCCTACCTCTACCATGTGGACTATCCCCAGGTGGTCAGTGTCTTACCTCTACCATGTGGACTATCCCCAGGTGGTCAGTGTCCCTCCTCTACCATGTGGACTATCCCCAGGTGGTCAGTGTCCCTCCTCTACCATGTGGACTATCCCCAGATGGTCAGTGTGCCTCCTCCACCATGTGGACTATCACCAGGTGGTCAGTGTCCCTCCTCTACCATGTGGACTATCTCCAGGTGGTCAGTGTCCTACCTCTACCATGTGGACTATCCCCAGGTGTGGTTCTTCAGGTGAAGAGTATTCTTTCTCCATGAACACCAGGGTCATCTGGTTACCCTGGAAACACAGAGACACACACACAGCCTTTATTATCAGACGCACAACCACTATCAACAGGGATTAACCAGCCGTAATGGTAGTTAATGAGAACAGCTACATTATCAACAGGGATTAACCAGCCGTAATGGTAGTTAATGAGAACAGCTACATTATCAACAGGGAATAACCAGCCGTAATGGTAGTTCATGTTAATGAGAACAGCTACATTATCAACAGGGATTAACCAGCCGTAATGGTAGTTAATGATAATGAGAACAGCTACATTATCAACAGGGATTAATCAGCCGTAATGGTAGTTAATGAGAACAGCTACATTATCAACAGGGATTAACCAGCCGTAATGGTAGTTAATGAGAACAGCTACATTATCAACAGGGATTAACCAGCCGTAATGGTAGTTAATGATAATGAGAACAGCTACATTATCAACAGGGATTAACCAGCCGTAATGGTAGTTAATGAGAACAGCTACATTATCAACAGGGACTAACCAGCCGTAATGGTAGTTAATGTTAATGAGAACAGCTACATTATCAATGGCGATTAACCAGCCGTAATGGTAGTTAATGAGAACAGCTACATTATCAACAGGGATTAACCAGCCGTAATGGTAGTTAATGAGAACAGCTACATTATCAACAGGGATTAACCAGCCGTAATGGTAGTTAATGATAATGAGAACAGCTACATTATCAACAGGGATTAACCAGCCGTAATGGTAGTTAATGAGAACAGCTACATTATCAACAGGGACTAACCAGCCGTAATGGTAGTTAATGTTAATGAGAACAGCTACATTATCAACGGCGATTAACCAGCTGTAATGGTAGTTAATGTTAATGAGAACAGCTACATTATCAACAGGGATTAACCAGCCGTAATGGTAGTTAATGTTAATGAGAATAGTTCCTCAGTTGACTGAGAAAGGCATACAGAGCATTTGGAAAGTACTCAAACCCCTTGACTTTTTCCACATTTTGTTACTGTACAGTCTTATTCTAAAATGTACTAAATTACTTTTTCCCCCTCAATCTAAAAACAAGGTTTTTAGAAATGTTTGCTAATTTATAAAAAATAATAAACAGAAATACCTTATTTACATAAGTATTCAGACCCGTTGTTATGAGATTTGGAAAGGTACACACCTGCCTATATAAGGTCCCACAGTTCACAGTGCATGTCAGAGAAAAAACCAAGCCATGAGGTCAAATTAATTGTCAGTAGAGCTCCGAGACAGGATTGTGTCGAGGGCTTTGTGGGCTATACTCGGCCTTGTCTCAGGATGGTAAGTTGGTGGTTGAAGATATCCCTCTAGTGGTGTGGGGGCTGTGCTTTGGCAAAGTGGGTGGGATTATATCCTTCCTGTTTGGCCCTGTCCGAGGGTATCATCGGATGGGGCCACAGTGTCTCCTGACCCCTCCTGTCTCAGCCTCCAGTATTTATGCTGCAGTAGTTTATGCGTCGGGGGGCTAGGGTCAGTTTGTTATATCTGGAGTACTTCTCCTGTCCTATCCGGTGTCCTGTGTGAATTTAAGTATGCTCTCTCTAATTCTCTCTCTCGGAGGACCTGAGCCCTAGGACCATGCCTCAGGACTACCTGGCATGATGACTCCTTGCTGTCCCCAGTCCACCTGGCCGTCACGTTTGGAGGAAACTTGGCACCATCCCTACGGTGAAGCATGGTGGTGGCAGCATTATGCTGTGGGGATGTTTTTCAGCAGCAGGGACTGGAAGACTAGTCAGGATAAGGGGAAAGATGAACGGAGCAAAGTACAGAGATCCTTGATGAAAACCTGCTCCAGAGCGCTCAGGACCTCAGACTGGGGCGAAGGTTCACCTTCCAACAGGATAACGACCCTCAGGACACAGCCAAGACAACGCAGGAGTCGCTTCGGTACAAATCTCTGAATGTCCTTGAGTGGCCCAGCCAGAGCCTGGACTTGAACCCGATCGAACATCTCTGGAAAGACCTGAAAATAGCTGTGCAGCGATGCTCCCCATCCAACTTGACAGAGCTTGAGAGGCTCTGCAGAGAAGGATGGGAGAAACTCCCCAAATACAGGTGTGCCAAGCTTGCAGCGTCACACCCAAGAAGACTCGAGGCTGTAATCACTGACAACGATGCTTCAACAAAAGTACTGAGTAAAAGGTCTGAATACTTATGTAAATGTTGTCGTTTTTTTTGTATGTATAAAAAACTGTTTTTGCTTTGTCATTATGTGGTATTGTGTGTGTATATTGTTCAGGGGGGGGGGGGAAACGATGTAATCAATTTCAGAATAAGGCTGTAACGTAACAAAATGTGGGAAAAGTCAAGGGGTCTGAAAACTTTCTGAAGGCCCTGTACACACAGCATTTAAACGACACAAGCGCCTCTTTGTTTTTTAGCACAATTGAACCCGCTTCAAAGTACTATTTTGGCGTTAACATCATTCCATTGTGTTTAGGTAATAAAGCATGGGGTCCCTGTGGTGGGATGTGTACCTTGAGAATGACGTCAGGTCGAGAGGCTTCAGCGGGCAGAGAGAGCACATCTCCTCTCATAGTTTGAGTGTGCAGACGATACCGCAGATAGCCCCCATAAGACGAAACCTAAATAGAGATGATTAGAGAGGGATGAGAGGGAGGGAGGGAGAGATGGAGAGAGAGAGGGGGACAGAGACAGAAGACAGGAAGAGACAGAGAAGACAGGAAGAGACAGAAGACAGGAAGAGACAGAATACAGGAAGAGACAGAGAAGACAGGAAGAGACAGAGAAGACAGGAAGAGACAGAGGACAGGAAGAGACAGAAGACAGGAAGAGACAGAGAAGACAGGAAGAGACAGAAGACAGGAAGAGACAGAGAAGACAGGAAGAGACAGAGAAGACAGGAAGAGACAGAAGACAGGAAGAGACAGAGAAGACAGGAAGAGACAGAAGACAGGAAGAGACAGAAGACAGGAAGAGACAGAGAAGACAGGAAGAGACAGAGAAGACAGGAAGAGACAGAGGACAGGAAGAGACAGAAGACAGGAAGAGACAGAGAAGACAGGAAGAGACAGAAGACAGGAAGAGACAGAGAAGACAGGAAGAGACAGAGAAGACAGGAAGAGACAGAAGACAGGAAGAGACAGAGAAGACAGGAAGAGACAGAAGACAGGAAGAGACAGAAGACAGGAAGAGACAGAAGACAGGAAGAGACAGAAGACAGGAAGAGACAGAGAAGACAGGAAGACACAGAGAAGACAGGAAGACACAGAGAGGACAGGAAGAGAAAGAAGACAGGAAGAGACAGAAGACAGGAAGAGACAAAAGACAGGAAGAGACAAAAGACAGGAAGAGACAGAGAAGACAGGAAGAGACAGAAGACAGGAAGAGACAGAGAAGACAGGAAGAGACAGAAGACAGGAAGAGACAGAAGACAGGAAGAGACAGAAGACAGGAAGAGACAGAAGACAGGAAGAGAGCGAGAAGACAGGAAGAGACAGTAGACAGGAAGAGACAGAAGACAGGAAGAAACAGAGAAGACAGGAAGAGACAGAAGACAGGAAGGGACAGAAGACAGGAAGAGACAGTGAAGACAGGAAGAGACAGAAGACAGGAAGAGACAGAAGACAGGAAGAGACAGAGAGGACAGGAAGAGACAGAAGACAGGAAGAGACAGAGAAGACAGGAAGAGAGAGAAGACAGGAAGAGACAGAGAGGACAGGAAGAGACAGAGGACAGGAAGAGACAGAAGACAGGAAGAGACAGAGAAGACAGGAAGAGACAGAGGACAGGAAGAGACAGAAGACAGGAAGAGACAGAGAAGACAGGAAGAGACAGAAGACAGGAAGAGACAGAGAAGACAGGAAGAGACAGAAGACAGGAAGAGACAGAGAAGACAGGAAGAGACAGAGAAGACAGGAAGAGACAGAAGACAGGAAGAGACAGAGAAGACAGGAAGAGACAGAAGACAGGAAGAGACAGAAGACAGGAAGAGAGCGAGAAGACAGGAAGAGACAGTAGACAGGAAGAGACAGAAGACAGGAAGAGACAGAGAAGACAGGAAGAGACAGAAGACAGGAAGGGACAGAAGACAGGAAGAGACAGTGAAGACAGGAAGAGACAGAAGACAGGAAGAGACAGAAGACAGGAAGAGACAGAGAGGACAGGAAGAGACAGAAGACAGGAAGAGACAGAGAAGACAGGAAGACACAGAGAAGACAGGAAGACACAGAGAGGACAGGAAGAGAAAGAAGACAGGAAGAGACAGAAGACAGGAAGAGACAAAAGACAGGAAGAGACAAAAGACAGGAAGAGACAGAGAAGACAGGAAGAGACAGAAGACAGGAAGAGACAGAGAAGACAGGAAGAGACAGAAGACAGGAAGAGACAGAAGACAGGAAGAGACAGAAGACAGGAAGAGACAGAAGACAGGAAGAGAGCGAGAAGACAGGAAGAGACAGTAGACAGGAAGAGACAGAAGACAGGAAGAGACAGAGAAGACAGGAAGAGACAGAAGACAGGAAGGGACAGAAGACAGGAAGAGACAGTGAAGACAGGAAGAGACAGAAGACAGGAAGAGACAGAAGACAGGAAGAGACAGAGAGGACAGGAAGAGACAGAAGACAGGAAGAGACAGAGAAGACAGGAAGAGAGAGAAGACAGGAAGAGACAGAGAGGACAGGAAGAGACAGAGAGGACAGGAAGAGACAGAGAGAAGACAGGAAGAGACAGAACACCGGGAGAGCCAGAGAGTCTTGTGATCAGGCAATAATGCTAGAGGAAGGTTAACTAAGCATGTTGAAAAGGCAAGATAAACCAGGTGTTATACTCTAGACAAAACAAAGATCCCTATCTCTATACACTTTGTCTGTCTGCACATCCTCTTTAGTGTGTGTGTGTGTGTGTGAACTATATATAGTCCTTAGCACTAGTGTAATCTGATGTAGTCTCCTCTTGCTTCTGCAAACCGTCACCACCAACCCTGATGCATTTATTTCACCCACCCCAGCAGCTCCCTCTCCCTCTCCCTCCTTCCCCCGCCCTCTCTCTCCCTCTCCCTCCCTCTCCTGCCCTCTCCCTCCCTCTCCCGCCCTCTCCCGCCCTCTTCCGGCCTCTCCTGCCCTCTCCCGCCCCCTCCCGGCCTCTCCCGCCCTCTCCCGCCCTCTCTCTCCCTCTCCTGCCCTCTCCCGGCCTCTCCCGCCCTCTCTCTTCCTCTCCCTACCTCTCCCGGACTCTCCTGCCCTCTCCCTCCCTCTCCCGGCCTCTCCCTCCCTCTCCCGCCCTCTCCCAGCCCCTCCCGGCCTCTCCCTCCCTCTCCCTCCCTCTCCCGGCCTCTCCCTCCCTCTCCCGGCCTCTCCCTCCCTCTCCAGGCCCCTTCCGGCCTCTCCCTCCCTCTCTTGCCCTCTCCCGGCCTCTCCCTCTTCCTCCCTCTTCCTCCCTCTCCCGCCCTCTCCCGCCTGCACAAGTCACAGTTGATCTAATTAATTGTTTAACAGCCAATGGGTCAGAGGTGTTAGCCTCATTGTTTTAGCCAGGATAAGACTTGCTAACTGTAAGTCTCTCTGGATAAGTGTCTGCTAAATTAATAAAATGTACAAACTCTCTGAACCTGTATGTATGTATATTGAAGAGGAGACAATGCCATTTATATATAACAAGACTATTTCCCACCTTGTCTCCCAGGTACGTTCTAGGAGCGTGCCAGAGGAGGTCTTGGTAGACATCAGGTACGTCACTAAGGTCCGCCTCCACCACATGCTGATCAGGATATACTGTCACAGGAACTTCCTGTCTGTCTGTTCCCAGCAGCACCCAGACCATCATGTCCATCACCTATAGAGACGTTATAATAACATTACATCCTAATATAACACTTCCTGTCTGTCTGTTCCCAGCAGCACCCAGACCATCATGTCCATCACCTATAGAGATGTTATAATAACATTACATTGTAATATAACACTTCCTGTCTGTCTGCTCCCAGCAGCACCCAGACCATCATGTCCATCACCTATAGAGATGTTATAATAACATTACATCCTAATATAACACTTCCTGTCTGTCTGCTCCCAGCAACACCCAGACCATCATGTCCATCACCTATAGAGATGTTATAATAACATTACATTGTAATATAACACTTCCTGTCTGTCTGCTCCCAGCAGCACCCAGACCATCATGTCCATCACCTATAGAGATGTTATAATAACATTACATCCTAATATAACACTTCCTGTCTGTCTGCTCCCAGCAACACCCAGACCATCATGTCCATCACCTATAGAGATGTTATAATAACATTACATTGTAATATAACACTTCCTGTCTGTCTGCTCCCAGCAGCACCCAGACCATCATGTCCATCACCTATAGAGATGTTATAATAACATTACATCCTAATATAACACTTCCTGTCTGTCTGCTCCCAGCAGCACCCAGACCATCATGTCCATCACCTATAGAGATGTTATAATAACATTACATCCTAATATAACACTTCCTGTCTGTCTGTTCCCAGAAGCACCCAGACCATCATGTCCATCACCTATAGAGATGTTATAATAACATTACATCCTAATATAACACTTCCTGTCTGTCTGTTCCCAGCAGCACCCAGACCATCATGTCCATCACCTATAGAGATGTTATAATAACATTACATCCTAATATAACACTTCCTGTCTGTCTGTTCCCAGCAGCACCCAGACCATCATGTCCATCACCTATAGAGATGTTATAATAACATTACATTGTAATATAACACTTCCTGTCTGTCTGTTCCCAGCAGCACCCAGACCATCATGTCCATCACCTATAGAGATGTTATAATAACATTACATCCTAATATAACACTTCCTGTCTGTCTGTTCCCAGAAGCACCCAGACCATCATGTCCATCACCTATAGAGATGTTATAATAACATTACATCCTAATATAACACTTCCTGTCTGTCTGTTCCCAGCAGCACCCAGACCATCATGTCCATCACCTATAGAGATGTTATAATAACATTACATCCTAATATAACACTTCCTGTCTGTCTGTTCCCAGCAGCACCCAGACCATCATGTCCATCACCTATAGAGATGTTATAATAACATTACATCCTAATATAACACTTCCTGTCTGTCTGTTCCCAGCAGCACCCAGACCATCATGTCCATCACCTATAGAGACGTTATAATAACATTACATCCTAATATAACACTTCCTGTCTGTCTGCTCCCAGCAGCACCCAGACCATCATGTCCATCACCTATAGAGACGTTATAATAACATTACATTGTAATATAACACTTCCTGTCTGTCTGCTCCCAGCAGCACCCAGACCATCATGTCCATCACCTATAGAGATGTTATAATAACATTACATCCTAATATAACACTTCCTGTCTGTCTGTTCCCAGCAACACCCAGACCATCATGTCCATCACCTATAGAGATGTTATAATAACATTACATCCTAATATAACACTTCCTGTCTGTCTGTTCCCAGCAGCACCCAGACCATCATGTCCATCACCTATAGAGATGTTATAATAACATTACATCCTAATATAACACTTCCTGTCTGTCTGTTCCCAGCAGCACCCAGACCATCATGTCCATCACCTATAGAGATGTTATAATAACATTACATTGTAATATAACACTTCCTGTCTGTCTGTTCCCAGCAGCACCCAGACCATCATGTCCATCACCTATAGAGATGTTATAATAACATTACATCCTAATATAACACTTCCTGTCTGTCTGTTCCCAGCAGCACCCAGACCATCATGTCCATCACCTATAGAGATGTTATAATAACATTACATCCTAATATAACACTTCCTGTCTGTCTGTTCCCAGAAGCACCCAGACCATCATGTCCATCACCTATAGAGATGTTATAATAACATTACATCCTAATATAACACTTCCTGTCTGTCTGTTCCCAGCAGCACCCAGACCATCATGTCCATCACCTATAGAGATGTTATAATAACATTACATCCTAATATAACACTTCCTGTCTGTCTGTTCCCAGCAGCACCCAGACCATCATGTCCATCACCTATAGAGATGTTATAATAACATTACATCCTAATATAACACTTCCTGTCTGTCTGTTCCCAGCAGCACCCAGACCATCATGTCCATCACCTATAGAGACGTTATAATAACATTACATCCTAATATAACACTTCCTGTCTGTCTGCTCCCAGCAGCACCCAGACCATCATGTCCATCACCTATAGAGACGTTATAATAACATTACATTGTAATATAACACTTCCTGTCTGTCTGCTCCCAGCAGCACCCAGACCATCATGTCCATCACCTATAGAGATGTTATAATAACATTACATCCTAATATAACACTTCCTGTCTGTCTGTTCCCAGCAGCACCCAGACCATCATGTCCATCACCTATAGAGACGTTATAATAACATTACATCCTAATATAACACTTCCTGTCTGTCTGTTCCCAGCAGCACCCAGACCATCATGTCCATCACCTATAGAGATGTTATAATAACATTACATCCTAATATAACACTTCCTGTCTGTCTGTTCCCAGCAGCACCCAGACCATCATGTCCATCACCTATAGAGACGTTATAATAACATTACATCCTAATATAACACTTCCTGTCTGTCTGTTCCCAGCAGCACCCAGACCATCATGTCCATCACCTATAGAGACGTTATAATAACATTACATCCTAATATAACACTTCCTGTCTGTCTGTTCCCAGCAGCACCCAGACCATCATGTCCATCACCTATAGAGATGTTATAATAACATTACATCCTAATATAACACTTCCTGTCTGTCTGTTCCCAGCAGCACCCAGACCATCATGTCCATCACCTATAGAGATGTTATAATAACATTACATCCTAATATAACACTTCCTGTCTGTCTGTTCCCAGCAGCACCCAGACCATCATGTCCATCACCTATAGAGATGTTATAATAACATTACATCCTAATATAACACTTCCTGTCTGTCTGTTCCCAGCAGCACCCAGACCATCATGTCCATCACCTATAGAGATGTTATAATAACATTACATCCTAATATAACACTTCCTGTCTGTCTGTTCCCAGCAGCACCCAGACCATCATGTCCATCACCTATAGAGATGTTATAATAACATTACATCCTAATATAACACTTCCTGTCTGTCTGTTCCCAGCAGCACCCAGACCATCATGTCCATCACCTATAGAGATGTTATAATAACATTACATCCTAATATAACACTTCCTGTCTGTCTGTTCCCAGCAGCACCCAGACCATCATGTCCATCACCTATAGAGATGTTATAATAACATTACATCCTAATATAACACTTCCTGTCTGTCTGCTCCCAGCAGCACCCAGACCATCATGTCCATCACCTATAGAGATGTTATAATAACATTACATCCTAATATAACACTTCCTGTCTGTCTGCTCCCAGCAGCACCCAGACCATCATGTCCATCACCTATAGAGATGTTATAATAACATTACATCCTAATATAACACTTCCTGTCTGTCTGCTCCCAGCAGCACCCAGACCATCATGTCCATCACCTATAGAGATGTTATAATAACATTACATCCTAATATAACACTTCCTGTCTGTCTGTTCCCAGCAGCACCCAGACCATCATGTCCATCACCTATAGAGATGTTATAATAACATTACATCCTAATATAACACTTCCTGTCTGTCTGTTCCCAGCAGCACCCAGACCATCATGTCCATCACCTATAGAGATGTTATAATAACATTACATCCTAATATAACACTTCCTGTCTGTCTGCTCCCTGCAGCACCCAGACCATCATGTCCATCACCTATAGAGATGTTATAATAACATTACATCCTAATATAACACTTCCTGTCTGTCTGTTCCCAGCAGCACCCAGACCATCATGTCCATCACCCGGGGATTATACAGATTATATATTACTACACATAACAATGTTAATACGTATACACAAACTTTACTTAAACCACACAGCATTGATTCAAAACATGCCAAATTGTGTTCGTAGCACAAAAAAAGTACATCTCCTGAGTTTTATGTCAGATGCAATATATTCTGGGGAACCTGCGGGCAAAATATTGATCTGTTGAGCAAACACACAAACTATAAGCATAACCCCGTGTCCGATTGTCCCTCTACCTCAGTCCGTCGTTTCTCTGAGCTGCGACAGCGGTTGGTGGCTCCGAAACAGAAACAGGAAGTGCAGCCTTTAGGGTTGTTGGGGTCAAGGTGGAAGGTCTCCACTCTGCACTGGTCACAACGACCATCCTGGACATTCTCCTGAAAAAAAAAGGAAAGTGAGAAAGTCTGCTACTTGGCCAATAACGTCCTGGTAAGGATCTGCTTCCTGGTTGAACATATCCAACTTCGAAGGACCATGAAAAATGAAATAACTGAATCTGCCTCTAAATACCAAATCTAAGGGTGCACAGAAAAAACATGGCCAGACTTCTTAAAAAAAGGATTCATTATGTTATGTAGCAGAGAGAGGAAATACATTTTACATTGACATTAAAGTAAATTTCACACAGACAGGAGGGTGGAGTTCACACGGACAGTAGGGTGGAGTTCACACAGACAGTAGGGTGGAGTTCACACAGACAGTAGGGTGGAGTTCACACAGACAGTAGGGTGGAGTTCACACAGACAGTAGGGTAGAGTTCACACAGACAGTAGGGTGGAGTTCACACAGACAGTAGGGTGGAGTTCACACAGACATTAGGGTGGAGTTCACACAGACAGTAGGGTGGAGTTCACACAGACAGTAGGGAGGAGTTCACACAGACAGGAGGGTGGAGTTCACACAGACAGGAGGGTAGAGTTCACACAGACAGTAGGGTGGAGTTCACACAGACAGTAGGGTGGAGTTCACACAGACAGTAGGGTGGAGTTCACACAGACAATAGGGTGGAGTTCACACAGACAGGAAGGTGGAGTTCACACAGACAGTAGGGTGGAGTTCACACAGACAGGAGGGTGGAGTTCACACAGACAGTAGGGTGGAGTTCACACATACAGTAGGGTGGAGTTCACACAGACAGGAGGGTGGAGTTCACACAGACAGTAGGGTGGAGTTCACACAGACAGGAGGGTGGAGTTCACACAGACAGTAGGGTGGAGTTCACACATACAGTAGGGTGGAGTTCACACATACAGGAGGGTGGAGTTCACACAGACAGTAGGGTGGAGTTCACACGGACAGTAGGGTGGAGTTCACACAGAGAGTAGGGTGGAGTTCACACAGACAGTAGGGAGTGTGGACACGGACAGTAGGGTGGAGTTCACACAGACAGTAGGATGGACTTCACACAGACAGTAGGGTGGAGTTCACACGGACAGTAGGGTGGAGTTCACACAGACAGTAGGGAGTGTGGACACGGACAGTAGGGAGGAGTTCACACAGACAGGAGGATGGAGTTCACACAGACAGTAGGGTGGAGTTCACACAGACAGGAGGGTGGAGTTCACACAGACAGGAGGGTGGAGTTCACACAGACAGGAGGGTGGAGTTCACACAGACAGTAGGGTGGAGTTCACACAGACAGTAGGGTGGAGTTCACACATACAGTAGGGTGGAGTTCACACAGACAGTAGGGTGGAGTTCACACAGACAGGAGGGTGGAGTTCACACAGACAGTAGGGTGGAGTTCACACATACAGTAGGGTGGAGTTCGCACAGACAGGAGGGAGGAGTTCACACAGACAGTAGGGTGGAGTTCACACAGACAGTAGGGTGGAGTTCACACAGACAGTAGGGTGGAGTTCACACAGACAGTAGGGAGGAGTTCACACAGACAGTAGGGTGGAGTTCACACAGACAGGAGGGAGGAGTTCACACAGACAGTAGGGTGGAGTTCACACAGACAGTAGGGTGGAGTTCACACGGACAGTAGGGTGGAGTTCACACAGACAGTAGGGTGGAGTTCACACAGACAGTAGGGAGGAGTTCACACAGACAGTAGGGAGGAGTTCACACAGACAGTAGGGAGGAGTTCACACAGACAGTAGGGTGGAGTTCACACAGACAGTAGGGAGTGTGGACACAGACAGTAGGGAGTGTGGACACAGACAGTAGGGTGGAGTTCACACAGACAGTAGGGAGTGTGGACACGGACAGTAGGGAGTGTGGACACGGACAGTAGGGAGTGTGGACACGGACAGTAGGGAGTGTGGACACGGACAGGAGGTAGTGTGGACACGGACAGGAGGGAGTGTGGACACAGACAGTAGGGAGTGTGGACACGGACAGTAGGGAGTGTGGACATGGACAGTAGGGTGGAGTTCACACAGACAGTAGGGAGTAGGGACACAGACAGTAGGGAGTGTGGACACAGACAGGAGGGAGTATAGACACAGACAGGAGGGAGTGTGGACACAGACAGGAGGGAGTAGGGACACAGAGAGTAGGGAGTGTGGACACAGACAGGAGGGAGTATGGACACAGACAGCAGGGAGTGTGGACACAGACAGGAGGGAGTATGGACACAGACAGTAGGGAGTAGGGACACAGACAGTAGGGAGTAGGGACACAGACAGGAGGTCTGACCTTGCAGAGGCATCGTCCCGTGTAAGAGTCACACACTTCCTCCTCTGTCCCCGCGTCGTTGCAGTCACATGGCCTACAATTGGGGTAACCATAGAAACCATGGGTGCAGCGATCACACTGACGACCAATGATGTTGTTCTTGCATCTGAGAGACGAAAACGAACCAGTCAGTCAGTAGATGACATCACAGTACAGAGAGAATATTCATTATGAACCAGTCAGTCAGTAGATGACATCACAAGTACAGAGAGAATATTCATTATGAACCAGTCAGTCAGTAGATGACATCACAGTGCAGAGAGAATATTCATTATGAACCAGTCAGTCAGAAGATGACATCACAGTGCAGAGAGAATATTCATTATGAACCAGTCAGTCAGTAGATGACAT
>NC_048573.1:73555241-73572741 GCF_013265735.2 Oncorhynchus mykiss
TGAGTCTCTAGTGAGTCTCTAGTGAGTCTCTAGTGAGTCTCTAGTAAGTCTCTAGTGAGTCTCTAGTGAGTCTCCAGTAAGTCTCTAGTGAATCTCTAGTGAGTCTCTAGTAAGTCTCTAGTGAGTCTCTAGTGAGTCTCTAGTGAATCTCTAGTGAGTCTTTAGTGAGTCTCTAGTAAGTCTCTAGTGAGTCTCTAGTGAGTCTCTAGTGAGTCTCTAGTGAGTTTCTAGTGAGTCTCTAGTGAGACTCTAGTGACAGACGATTAGCTGTCCAGCTACTGACTGGGTGAGATTTGGTTCTGGGTACTGAAATTCAATTTGAGCAAGTATATCTGTTCAGCTGTTTAGCAACAACTACTGTCACTTGTATTAGCTTTTAACAACATCAATATAGACACAGAACTGCTGTACAGTAAACTCACTTGATGTAGAAGCTGTTCTGTCCACAGTTGCTGATGAAGTCATATGATTTGTCCAGAGGTTCTTCAGACAGGTAACTGTAGCTGTAGCTGCTCTCGGGTACCACCAGAACATAGTCCTGACACACACAATGATGGTAGGTTATATAGATTCTATAGGTTATATAGATTCTATAGGTTATATAGATTCTATAGGTTATATAGATTCTATAGGTTGTATAGATTCCATAGGTTGTATAGATTATTTGGGTTGTGTAGATTCCATAGCTTGTATAGATTCCATAGGTTATATAGATTCCATAGGTTATAGGTTATATAGATTCTATACGCTATATAGATTCTATAGGTTATATAGATTCTATAGGTTATATAGATTCTATACGTTATATAGATTATATAGGTTGTATAGATTCCATAGGTTATATAGATTATATGGGTTGTATAGATTCCATAGGTTATATAGATTATATAGGTTATATAGATTCTATAGGTTATATAGATTATATGGGTTGTATAGATTCCATAGGTTATATAAATTATATGGGTTGTATAGATTCCATAGGTTATATAGATTCTATAGGTTATATGGGGTGTATAAATTCTATAGGTTATATAGATTATATGGGTTGTATAGATTCTATAGGTTATATAGATTATATGGGTTGTATCGATTCTATAGGTTGTATAGATTCCATAGGTTGTATAGATTCTATCGGATGTATAGATTCCATAGGTTGTATAGATTCCATAGGTTATATAGACTCCATAGGTTGTATATATATTCTATAGTTAGTATTTATTCTATAGGTTGTATAAATTCTATAGGTTATATAGATTAAATTGGTTCTGTAGATTCCATAGGTTATATAGATTCTACAGACTGTATAGATTATATAGGTTCTATAGATTCTATAGGTTATATAGATTCCATAGGTTATATAGATTCTATAGGTTCGATAGATTCTATAGGTTATATAGATCAAACTAGTTCTATAGATTCCATAGGTTATATAGATTCTATAGGTTCGATAGATTCTATAGGTTATATAGATCAAACTAGTTCTATAGATTCCATAGGTTATATAGATTATATAGGTTCTATAGATGACATAGGTTATATAGATTCTATAGATTTTATTGGTCATATATATTCCATAGGTTATATAGATTATATAGGTTCTATAGATTCCATAGGTTATATAGATTCTATAGGTTGAATAGATTCCATAGGTTGTATAGATTATATAGATTCTATTGGTTCTATAGATTTTATAGGTTATATAGATTCCATAGGTTGTTCACCACCAGAACTTAGTCCTAATAGGCTGCGCCACTCGGGAGTATCTTTCAGTACAGTGTAGACATTGGCCCAGTCTTCCTGGATGAACTCACCAGCCAGAGTGTTTTGCCATCGGGGACCTGGACAGTCAGGAAGATCTCGTTGTCCGTCACGTCCAGAATGATCTGGTTCTCGGAGATCAGAACGCTACGGCAACCATAACCATGGGGACAGAAGGAGGCGTTGGCATGGCCTGGAAGAGGAATGATGATCATTCAAAATCACAAAGAGAATACAACTGTCAAAAGATTCCACTGTCAAAAGATTCAACTGTCAAAAGATTCAACTGTCAAAAGAGTCAACTGTCAAAAGATTCAACTGTCAAAAGATTCAACTGTCAAAAGATTCAACTGTCAAAAGATTCAACTGTCAAAAGATTCAACTGTCAAAAGATTCAAATGCCAAAAGATTCAACTGTCAAAAGATTCAAATGCCAAAAGATTCAACTGGCAAAAGATTCAACTGTCAAAAGATTCAAATGTCAAAAGATTCAACTGTCAAAAGATTCAAATTCCAAAAGATTCAAATGCCAAAAGATTCAACTGTCAAAAGATTCAAATGCCAAAAGATTCAAATGTCAAAAGATTCAACTGTCAAAAGATTCAACTGATTTTTCAGTCTCCGTACTTGGTTCCTGTGTTTTGCTCATTCGACTCATTCATGAAAGTCCTAAAAGTATTCTGCTATTGAGCATTTGTAGGACCTAAAATGAGGCATGGCTTCATTGTTGGCTTTTATACATAAATGCTTGACTAGGAATGCCTTGAAGATTGACCAGTAGATCACGATCGACAGATTGGTGTGCGTTAGGGGGCTCACCCTGCCAGATGCGTCCCCCGTTGATGAAGACCTGGACAGGGTAAGTGGGGTGGAGGGGCTGGTGGTAGTGGAGGATGAACACATAGCGACCCAGAGTATGGACACGGCCAGAGTACACTGCTGCATTCTGGAGTACAAGAACAGACAGAAGATATTTACATGGATCCCTGAAGTCATTGTTTGGCAGAAAACGAGAAGTATGTGACTTTCAGAATACGTTATCAATCTGTGGGGACTGACTATGAGAGGAGATCTAGAAAGCTTGGAGATATAACAAATGAGTTGTTGCTTTTTGATAATAAATGAACACCTAAAGTCAGCTCTCTCTTGAGAAAGAGGTTCCCAAATAAAAATGTCCTAGACCAGGTAGCGGAGTAAAATGACGATAAAATCAAATATATTTGAAGAGGCACCTGGCTGTTATCAAGGCGGAAGTGGTCCACGTTATCCGCCGCGGTGGGAGGATGGGCTCCTGCCGGCTCTAGGGGGGGGTCATCAGGGGAGGCCAGGACAGGCTCCTGGACCGATAACCCTTGACCTTCCTTCAACACCAGCGAATCAGACGGGGTCTGGAACCTCGACGGGATACAGGACGAACTGGGGAGGGAGAAATAGAGGAGGGAGTGGAAGAAGAAGGGAAAGGAGAGGGTAGAGGAAGAGAGAGGGTAGAGGGAGGGAAGAGTGTAGAGGAAGAGGAGGGGAGAGGGTGGGAGGGAGGGAAAGGGTAGAGGAAGAAGAGAGGGTAGAGGGAGAGGAGGGAGGGGGTAGAGGGAGAGGAGAGGGTAGGTTAGGGTAGGAGAGAGAGAGAGGGTAGGAGAGGAAAGGAGGAGTGAGGGAAGAGGGGATGAGAAGAGAGGAGAAGAGGAAAGGGGAAGATAAGAGAGGAGAAGAGAGAAGAAGAGAAGGGAAAGAGGACAGGGGAAGAGGTGAGAGGAGAGGAGAATGGAGGTAGGAACAGAGGGGGAGGGAGAAAAGAGAGTGGACCTACAGTAAGTCTAGGTGAGATACAGTGTACCTACAGTAAGTCTAGGTGGGATACAGTGGACCTACAGTAAGTCTAGGTGAGATACAGTGGACCTACAGTAAGTCTAGGTGGGATACAGTGGACCTACAGTAAGTCTAGGTGAGATACAGTGGACCTACAGTAAGTCTAGGTGAGATACAGTGGACCTACAGTAAGTCTAGGTGAGATACAGTGGACCTACAGTAAGTCTAGGTGAGATACAGTGGACCTACAGTAAGTCTAGGTGGGATACAGTGTACCTACAGTAAGTCTAGGTGAGATACAGTGTATCTACAGTAAGTCTAGGTGATAGTAAAGGTGCATGGTCTGTTTACCTGTCAGGTGAGATACAGTGTATCTACAGTAAGTCTAGGTGAGATACAGTGTACCTACAGTAAGTCTAGGTGATATTAAAGGTACATGGTCTGTTTACCTGTCAGGTGAGATACAGTGGACCTTAGGCGCCAGGTATTCCATAGTGAACTTCTCCCGAGGAACCAGGTACACTTTGTGCTGGAAGAAAGATCAACAAAGGTTCCTTAAAAATGTGATTTTCCTGTGTTTTATACATATTTCCACACTATGAGGTTGGAATAATATTGCGAAAATGCCCTTTTAGCCCGTTTTGGTGGGTTGGAGTTTTGGCCTTCCATGGTGACATCACCATCCGCTAAATTAGTTAATAGACCAATAAGAAAGAAAGTTCCACACCTCTTTGTCAATTACAGCAAATTTTCAGTTATCCCCTCCCCACACAGACCACTCTGAGACAGTCAGACAGTAAAATTCTTGCTTGACAAATTGCCCTTTGCTAAGAAGCTATTTTTGTTTATTCTTTACCATTTTAATTGAAAACAATTAATTGCTTCCAAGAAACGATTTGATATTGAGATAAAAAAAAAAAAAATGGATGCAGAGAACCTTCAACCGACGCAAATCCAAAGGGCGAAAGGTGACAGCCTTGTCTTGTGCCTCTTCCGATAAAGATCACCTTTGAAACATGATTTGATGGTCAAACAATGGCTGCGTCCCAATAATCTCTGCTCCCTCCTGAAGGTTTCAGAGTTGGTCACGGGTGCACCTCGGCCACGCTCAAGGTTCTAAACGACATCATAACTACCATCGATAAGAGACGTAGTCATCGACCTGGCCAAGGCTTTCGACTCTGTCAATCACCACATTCTTATTGGCAGACTCGACAGCCTCGGTTTCTCAAATGATTGCCTCGCCTGGTTCACCAACTACTTCTCTGATAGAGTTCAGTGTGTCAAATCGGAGGGCCTGTCTGGACCTCTGACAGTCTCTATGGGTGTGCCACAGGGTTCAATTCTCGGACCGACTCTCTTTTCTGTATACATCAATGATGTTGCTCTTGCTGCTGGTGATTCTCTGATCCACCTCTACGCAGACGACACCATTCTGTATACTTCTGGCCCCTCCTTGGACACTGTGTTAACTAACCTCCAGACGAGCTTCAATGCCATACAACTCTCCTTCCGTGGCCTCCAACTGCTCTTAAACGCATGTAAAACTAAATGCATGATTTTCAATCGATCGCTGCCCGCACCTGCCTGCCTGTCCAGCATCACTACCCTGAACGGTTCTGACTTAGAATATGTGGACAACTACAAATAACTGGGTGTCTGGTAGACTGTAAACTCTCCTTCCAGACTCACATTAAGCATCTCCAATCCAAAATGAAATCTAGAATCGGCTTCCTATATCGCAACACTCATGCTGCCAAACATACCCTTGTAAAACTGACCATCCTACCGATCCTCGACTTCGGTGATGTCATCTATAAAATAGCCTCCAACACTCTACTCAACAAACTGGATGCAGTCTATCACAGTGCCATCCGTTTTGTCACCAAAGTCCCATATACTACCCCCCATTGCAACCTGTACGCTCTCGTTGGTTGGCCCTCGCTTCATACTTGTCGCCAAACCCACTGGCTACAGGTTATCTACAAGTCTCTGCTAGGTAAAGCCCCACCCTATCTCAGCTCGCTGGTCACCATAGCAGCACACACTCGTAGCACGCGCTCCAGCAGGTATATCTCACTGGTCACCCCCAAAGCCAATTCCTTCTTTGGTCGTCTTTCCTTCCAGTTCTCTGCTGCCCATGACTGGAACGAATTGCAAAAATCTCTGAAGCTGGAGACTCACATCCCCCTTACTAGGTTTAAGCACCAGCTGTCAGAGCAGCTCACAGATCACTGCACCTGTAGACAGCCCATCTGTAAACAGCCCATCCAACTACCTCATCCCCATACAGTATTTATTTATTTTGCTCCTTTGCACCCCAGTATCTCTACCTGCACATTAATCTTCTGCCGATCTACCATTCCAGTGTTTAATTGCTATATTGTAATTACTTTGCCACCATGGCCTATTTATTTCCTTAACTTACCTCATTTGCACACGCTGTATATAGACTTTTTGTTTTCTTTTGTTCTACTGTATTATTGACTTGTTAATTGTTTACTCCATGTGTAACTCTGTGTTGTCTGTTCACACTGCTATGCTTTATCTTGGCCAGGTCGCAGTTGCAAATGAGAACTTGTTCTCAACAAGCCTACCTGGTTAAATAAAGGTGAAATAAAATAAATAAATAAATAAAGTGTTCACTACTCACCACTAGTTTAAAAACATTGGTTTGGTGTAGGCATGGGCCTACAATCATTTTTTTTTTTCAAATCCATGAAGGTAAGTGAATGAATGCACATTTCAGGAGAAAAGAGAGATGATTTAAAAACCAAGCACTGCTGACCATCGACTGCTCTGTGTTTAACCCATGATCAACCCATTTAACCCATCATGTTGATAAAGCGGCAGGTAGCCTAGCGGTAGAGAGCGTTGAGCCAGTAACCCGAAAGGTCGCTGGTTTGAATCCAGAAGCCGACTAGTTGAAAAACCTGTCAATGTGCCCTTGAGCAAGGCACTTAACCTTCACCGCTCCTGTAAATCAGTCTGCATAAGAGTGTCTGCTAAATATACCTAACATGTCTATATAAACAGTATTACCAGGAGGAAGCTGGCTCTGTCAGCGATCAGTTGGACCTCAGCATCAGTAGGGAGAGTAAAGACAGCCACGCGATTCATCTCATCGATGGTTACCACCCGACACAGGAAACTACACAGAAAGAGAGAGAGAGAGAGAGAGAGACAGAGATGAATGATCGGTCAGGCTACACATTGAGAAGAGATAACATCCATTCATGACACACCAATGGCAGCCAGCTTCTTATATTGACAGCAACAGCTGTAAACAAAACAAAACACACACACACACCTGTATTTGCAGGGCAGCACCGTGACGTGGTGCTGGTGTGTCCTTCCGCCAGGTGTGTTGACGGACACAGAGATGGTCTGTGGTGCTTCCTCCTCACTGGCGTATTCTACCACCAGAACATAGTCCCCGGGACGGGGCACACGACTACGCATCTGGACATTTAGCTGAGAGAGGAGAGACCCTATTTCAATCAGTGTTAACCCAGCTATGCTTCTGGACATTTAGCTGAGAGAGGAGAGACCCTATTTCAATCAGTGTTAACCCAGCTATGCTTCTGGACATTTAGCTGAGAGAGGAGAGACAGTCAGTGTTAACCCAGCTATGCTTCTGGACATTTAGCTGAGAGAGGAGAGACAGTCCGTGTTAACCCAGCTATGCATCTGGACATTTAGCTGAGAGAGGAGAGACAGTCAGTGTTAACCCAGCTATACATCTGGACATTTAGCTGAGAGAGGAGAGACAGTCAGTGTTAACCCAGCTATGCTTCTGGACATTTAGCTGAGAGAGGAGAGACAGTCAGTGTTAACCCAGCTATGCATCTGGACATTTA
Organism: Oncorhynchus mykiss; assembly: GCF_013265735.2. Taxonomy (NCBI): domain Eukaryota; kingdom Metazoa; phylum Chordata; class Actinopteri; order Salmoniformes; family Salmonidae; genus Oncorhynchus; species Oncorhynchus mykiss. The sequence goes on from NC_048573.1 coordinate 73,562,666, forward strand.
GCTGAGAGAGGAGAGACCCTATTTCAGTCAGTGTTAACCCAGCTATGCATCTGGACATTTAGCTGAGAGAGGAGAGACAGTCAGTGTTAACCCAGCTATACATCTGGACATTTAGCTGAGAGAGGAGAGACAGTCAGTGTTAACCCAGCTATACATCTGGACATTTAGCTGAGAGAGGAGAGACAGTCAGTGTTAACCCAGCTATGCATCTGGACATTTAGCTGAGAGAGGAGAGACAGTCAGTGTTAACCCAGCTATGCATCTGGACATTTAGCTGAGAGAGGAGAGACAGTCAGTGTTAACCCAGCTATACATCTGGACATTTAGCTGAGAGAGGAGAGACAGTCAGTGTTAACCCAGCTATGCTTCTGGACATTTAGCTGAGAGAGGAGAGACAGTCAGTGTTAACCCAGCCATACATCTGGACATTTAGCTGAGAGAGGAGAGACCCTATTTCAGTCAGTGTTAACCCAGCTATGCATCTGGACATTTAGCTGAGAGAGGAGAGACAGTCAGTGTTAACCCAGCCATACATCTGGACATTTAGCTGAGAGAGGAGAGACCCTATTTCAGTCAGTGTTAAGCCAGCTATGCTTCTGGACATTTAGCTGAGAGAGGAGAGACCCTATTTCAGTCAGTGTTAACCCAGCTATGCATCTGGACATTTAGCTGAGAGAGGAGAGACAGTCAGTGTTAACCCAGCTATGCATCTGGACATTTAGCTGAGAGAGGAGAGACCCTATTTCAATCAGTGTTAACCCAACTATGAATCTGGACATTTAGCTGAGAGAGGAGAGACAGTCAGTGTTAACCCAGCTATACATCTGGACATTTAGCTGAGAGAGGAGAGACAGTCAGTGTTAACCCAGCTATGCATCTGGACATTTAGCTGAGAGAGGAGAGACAGTCAGTGTTAACCCAGCTATGCATCTGGACATTTAGCTGAGAGAGGAGAGACAGTCAGTGTTAACCCAGCTATGCATCTGGACATTTAGCTGAGAGAGGAGAGACAGTCAGTGTTAACCCAGCTATACATCTGGACATTTAGCTGAGAGAGGAGAGACCCTATTTCAATCAGTGTTCAGTCATTACATTTAAAGTTATAACATACTCATCCATACCATTACACACACACACCATCACACACACACACACACACCATCACACACACCATCAACCACACACACACACACCATCACCCACACACACAGTCACCCACACACACACACCATCACACACACAATCACCCACACACACAATCACCCACACACACACACACACACACACACACACACACACACACACACCATCACACACACACACACACACCATCACACACACACACACCATCAACCACACACACACACACCATCACCCACACACACAGTCACCCACACACACACACCATCACACACACAATCACCCACACACACAATCACCCACACACACACACACACACACACACACACACACACACACACACACACACACACACACACACACACACACACTACTCTCCTTCTCTACTCACATTGCTGCCACTGCAGACGGCCATGTCCGGGTGGAGAGGGGTGATCCTCTCCTGGTGACAGGGTCTGGGCAGGTGGTTGTCGAACCTGCAGCTGGCATCGTTACCAGAGATGGAGGGGAACCCATCCAGAGACAGATACTTGTAGAGCAAACAGCTATCAGGGAGAGACACAGAGAGACACAGAGAGACAAGTTCAATTATATTCTATTGCTGTAATACATTATATTACAGAAATACTGAGCCTTTAGAAAACAGATTGTACCAAAATAATATGACTTTCAAGGGGGTTTGTGATTAACATCCAATGCAACAGACAAATAGATGGACAAAGGGGGGGGAGGAGGATGAAGGGGAGGAGGTGGAAGAGGAGGAGGATCAAGACGAAGAAGAGGATGAAGAGGAGGTGAAGAAGTAGAAGAGGAGGAGGAGGTGAAAGAGGAAGGAGGTGAAAGAAGAGGGGGAAGAGGAGGAGGGTAGAGGAGGAGGTGGAAGAGGAGGAGGGGGAAGAAGAGGAGGAGGAGAAGGAGGAAGAGGGTAGAGGAGGAGGAGGAAGAGGAGGAGGTGGAAGAGGATGAGGGTAGAGGAGGAGGAGGAAGAGGAGGAGGGTGAAGAGGAGGAGGGGGAAGAGGAGGAGGAGGAAGGGGAAGAGGGGGAGGGTAGAGGAGGAGGGTAGAGGAGGAGGAAGAAGAGGCGAAGGGTAGAGGAGGAGGAGGAGGAAGAGGAGGAGGTGGAAGAGGAGGAGGGTAGAGGAGGAGGAAGAGGAGGAGGTGGAAGAGGAGGAGGAGGGTAGAGGAGGAGGAGGAAGAGGAGGAGGTGGAAGAGGAGGAGGGTAGAGGAGGAGGAAGAAGAGTAGGAGGGTAGAGGAGGAGGAAGAGGAGGAGGTGGAAGAGGAGGAGGAGGGTAGAGGAGGAGGAGGAAGAGGAGGAGGTGGAAGAGGAGGAGGGTAGAGGAGGAGGAAGAAGGGGAGGAGGGTAGAGGAGGAGGAGGAAGAGGAGGTGGAGGAAGAGGAGGAGGGTAGTGGAGGAGGAAGAAGAGTAGGAGGTGGAAGAGGAGGAGGGTAGAGGAGGAGGAGGAAGAGGAGGAGGAGGAAGAGGAGGAGGTGGAAGAGGAGGAGGTGGAAGAGGAGGAGGAGGGTAGAGGAGGTGGAGGAGGAGGAGGGTAGAGGAGGAGGAAGAGGACCTACTTGTGGCTGGTATCCAGGGCAGGCCTGTAGGAGCATGGCTCAGTCACTTTGATCTGGAGAATGGGAGCTTCATAGTAGGCACTGGGCAGGAGCACCAGGTAGTCCTGGGTTTAAAAACAGACTCCACATCAATCAGAAGTCATCCATTTAAATCATATACATGATGGCAAATGTCCTGTGTCGCAATGTATTATGCACTGGGCAATAACACCACAGGGAGGACGATGGACCTTACACAACAACAACAACAACATGGAGGACGATGGATGTTACACAACAACAACAACAACATGGAGGACGATGGATGTTACACAACAACAACAACAACATGGAGGACGATGGATGTTACACAACAACAACAACAACATGGAGGACGATGGATGTTACACAACAACAACAACAACATGGAGGACGATGGATGTTACACAACAACAACAACAACATGGAGGACGATGGATGTTACACAACAACAACAACAACATGGAGGACGATGGATGTTACACAACAACAACAACAACATGGAGGACGATGGATGTTACACAACAACAACAACATGGAGGACGATGGATGTTACACAACAACAACAACATGGAGGACGATGGATGTTACACAACAATAACAACAACATGGAGGACGATGGATGTTACACAACAACAACAACAACATGGAGGACGATGGATGTTACACAACAACAACAACAACATGGAGGACGATGGATGTTACACAACAACAACAACAACAACAACATGGAGGACGATGGATGTTACACAACAACAACAACAACATGGAGGACGATGGATGTTACACAACAACAACAACAACAACAACATGGAGGACGATGGATGTTACACAACAACAACAACAACAACAACATGGAGGACGATGGATGTTACACAACAACAACAACAACATGGAGGACGATGGATGTTACACAACAACAACAACAACAACAACATGGAGGACGATGGATGTTACACAACAACAACAACAACATGGAGGACGATGGATGTTACACAACAACAACAACAACAACAACATGGAGGACGATGGATGTTACACAACAACAACAACAACAACAACATGGAGGACGATGGATGTTACACAACAACAACAACAACATGGAGGACGATGGATGTTACACAACAACAACAACAACATGGAGGACGATGGATGTTACACAACAACAACAACAACATGGAGGACGATGGATGTTACACAACAACAACAACAACAACAACATGGAGGACGATGGATGTTACACAACAATAACAACAACATGGAGGACGATGGATGTTACACAACAACAACAACAACATGGAGGACGATGGATGTTACACAACAACAACAACAACATGGAGGACGATGGATGTTACACAACAACAACAACAACATGGAGGACGATGGACCTTACACAACAACAACAACAACATGGAGGACGATGGATGTTACACAACAACAACAACATGGAGGACGATGGATGTTACACAACAACAACAACAACAGGGAGGACGATGGATGTTACACAACAACAACAACAACATGGAGGACGATGGATGTTACACAACAACAACAACATGGAGGACGATGGATGTTACACAACAACAACAACATGGAGGACGATGGATGTTACACAACAACAACAACATGGAGGACGATGGACCTTACACAACAACAACAACAACAACATGGAGGACGATGGATGTTACACAACAACAACATGGAGGACGATGGATGTTACACAACAACAACAACAACATGGAGGACGATGGATGTTACACAACAACAACAACAACATGGAGGACGATGGATGTTACACAACAACAACATGGAGGACGATGGATGTTACACAACAACAACAACAACATGGAGGACGATGGATGTTACACAACAACAACATGGAGGACGATGGATGTTACACAACAACAACATGGAGGACGATGGATGTTACACAACAACAACAACAACATGGAGGACGATGGATGTTACACAACAACAACAACAACATGGAGGACGATGGATGTTACACAACAACAACAACAACAACATGGAGGACGATGGATGTTACACAACAACAACAACAACAACATGGAGGACGATGGATGTTACACAACAACAACAACAACAGGGAGGACGATGGATGTTACACAACAACAACAACAACATGGAGGACGATGGATGTTACACAACAACAACAACAACAGGGAGGACGATGGATGTTACACAACAACAACAACAACATGGAGGACGATGGATGTTACACAACAACAACAACAACATGGAGGACGATGGATGTTACACAACAACAACATGGAGGACGATGGATGTTACACAACAACAACAACAACATGGAGGACGATGGATGTTACACAACAACAACAACAACAACATGGAGGACGATGGATGTTACACAACAACAAAAACAACATGGAGGACGATGGATGTTACACAACAACAACAACAACATGGAGGACGATGGATGTTACACAACAACAACAACAACAACAACATGGAGGACGATGGATGTTACACAACAACAACAACAACAACAACATGGAGGACGATGGATGTTACACAACAACAACAACAACAACAACATGGAGGACGATGGATGTTACACAACAACAACAACAACATGGAGGACGATGGATGTTACACAACAACAACAACAACAACAACATGGAGGACGATGGATGTTACACAACAACAACAACAACAACAACATGGAGGACGATGGATGTTACACAACAACAACAACAACATGGAGGACGATGGATGTTACACAACAACAACAACAACAACAACATGGAGGACGATGGATGTTACACAACAACAACAACAACAACAACATGGAGGACGATGGATGTTACACAACAACAACAACAACAACAACATGGAGGACGATGGACCTTACACAACAACAACAACAACAACATGGAGGACGATGGATGTTACACAACAACACCAACAACAGGGAGGACGATGGATGTTACACAACAACAACAACAACAGGGAGGACGATGGATGTTACACAACAACAACAACAACATGGAGGACGATGGATGTTACACAACAACACCAACAACAGGGAGGACGATGGATGTTACACAACAACAACATGGAGGACGATGGATGTTACACAACAACAACAACAACATGGAGGACGATGGATGTTACACAACAACAACAACATGGAGGACGATGGATGTTACACAACAACAACAGGGAGGACGATGGATGTTACACAACAACAACAACAACAACAACAACAACAACAGGGAGGGCGATGGATGTTACACAACAACAACAACATGGAGGACGATGGATGTTACACAACAACAACAACAGGGAGGACGATGGATGTTACACAACAACAACAACAACAACAACAACAACAGGGAGGGCGATGGATGTTACACAACAACAACAACAACATGGAGGACGATGGACGTTTCAACAACAACAACAACAGGGAGGACGATGGATGTTACACAACAACAACAACAACAACAACAACAACAACAGGGAGGGCGATGGATGTTACACAACAACAACAACAACATGGAGGACGATGGATGTTACACAACAACAACAACATGGAGGACGATGGATGTTACACAACAACAACAACAACATGGAGGACGATGGATGTTACACAACAACAACATGGAGGACGATGGATGTTACACAACAACAACAACAACATGGAGGACGATGGATGTTACACAACAACAACAACAACAACATGGAGGACGATGGATGTTACACAACAACAACAACAACAGGGAGGACGATGGATGTTACACAACAACAACAACAACATGGAGGACGATGGATGTTACACAACAACACCAACAACAGGGAGGACGATGGATGTTACACAACAACAACATGGAGGACGATGGATGTTACACAACAACAACAACAACATGGAGGACGATGGATGTTACACAACAACAACAACATGGAGGACGATGGATGTTACACAACAACAACAGGGAGGACGATGGATGTTACACAACAACAACAACAACAACAGGGAGGGCGATGGATGTTACACAACAACAACAACATGGAGGACGATGGATGTTACACAACAACAACAACAGGGAGGACGATGGATGTTACACAACAACAACAACAACAACAACAACAACAGGGAGGGCGATGGATGTTACACAACAACAACAACAACATGGAGGACGATGGACGTTTCAACAACAACAACAACAGGGAGGACGATGGATGTTACACAACAACAACAACAACAACAACAACAACAACAACAGGGAGGGCGATGGATGTTACACAACAACAACAACAACATGGAGGACGATGGACGTTTCAACAACAACAACAACAACAGGGAGGACGATGGATGTTACACAACAACAACATGGAGGACGATGGATGTTACACAACAACAACAACAACATGGAGGACGATGGATGTTACACAACAACAACAACAACAACAACATGGAGGACGATGGATGTTACACAACAACAACAACAACAGGGAGGACGATGGATGTTACACAACAACAACAACAACAACAACAACAGGGAGGACGATGGATGTTACACAACAACAACAACAACATGGAGGACGATGGATGTTACACAACAACAACAACAACATGGAGGACGATGGATGTTACACAACAACAACATGGAGGACGATGGATGTTACACAACAACAACAACAACATGGAGGACGATGGATGTTACACAACAACAACAACAACAACATGGAGGACGATGGATGTTACACAACAACAAAAACAACATGGAGGACGATGGATGTTACACAACAACAACAACAACATGGAGGACGATGGATGTTACACAACAACAACAACAACAACAACATGGAGGACGATGGATGTTACACAACAACAACAACAACAACAACATGGAGGACGATGGATGTTACACAACAACAACAACAACAACAACATGGAGGACGATGGATGTTACACAACAACAACAACAACATGGAGGACGATGGATGTTACACAACAACAACAACAACAACAACATGGAGGACGATGGATGTTACACAACAACAACAACAACAACAACATGGAGGACGATGGATGTTACACAACAACAACAACAACATGGAGGACGATGGATGTTACACAACAACAACAACAACAACAACATGGAGGACGATGGATGTTACACAACAACAACAACAACAACAACATGGAGGACGATGGATGTTACACAACAACAACAACAACAACAACATGGAGGACGATGGACCTTACACAACAACAACAACAACAACATGGAGGACGATGGATGTTACACAACAACACCAACAACAGGGAGGACGATGGATGTTACACAACAACAACAACAACAGGGAGGACGATGGATGTTACACAACAACAACAACAACATGGAGGACGATGGATGTTACACAACAACACCAACAACAGGGAGGACGATGGATGTTACACAACAACAACATGGAGGACGATGGATGTTACACAACAACAACAACAACATGGAGGACGATGGATGTTACACAACAACAACAACATGGAGGACGATGGATGTTACACAACAACAACAGGGAGGACGATGGATGTTACACAACAACAACAACAACAACAACAACAACAACAGGGAGGGCGATGGATGTTACACAACAACAACAACATGGAGGACGATGGATGTTACACAACAACAACAACAGGGAGGACGATGGATGTTACACAACAACAACAACAACAACAACAACAACAGGGAGGGCGATGGATGTTACACAACAACAACAACAACATGGAGGACGATGGACGTTTCAACAACAACAACAACAGGGAGGACGATGGATGTTACACAACAACAACAACAACAACAACAACAACAACAGGGAGGGCGATGGATGTTACACAACAACAACAACAACATGGAGGACGATGGATGTTACACAACAACAACAACATGGAGGACGATGGATGTTACACAACAACAACAACAACATGGAGGACGATGGATGTTACACAACAACAACATGGAGGACGATGGATGTTACACAACAACAACAACAACATGGAGGACGATGGATGTTACACAACAACAACAACAACAACATGGAGGACGATGGATGTTACACAACAACAACAACAACAGGGAGGACGATGGATGTTACACAACAACAACAACAACATGGAGGACGATGGATGTTACACAACAACACCAACAACAGGGAGGACGATGGATGTTACACAACAACAACATGGAGGACGATGGATGTTACACAACAACAACAACAACATGGAGGACGATGGATGTTACACAACAACAACAACATGGAGGACGATGGATGTTACACAACAACAACAGGGAGGACGATGGATGTTACACAACAACAACAACAACAACAGGGAGGGCGATGGATGTTACACAACAACAACAACATGGAGGACGATGGATGTTACACAACAACAACAACAGGGAGGACGATGGATGTTACACAACAACAACAACAACAACAACAACAACAGGGAGGGCGATGGATGTTACACAACAACAACAACAACATGGAGGACGATGGACGTTTCAACAACAACAACAACAGGGAGGACGATGGATGTTACACAACAACAACAACAACAACAACAACAACAACAACAGGGAGGGCGATGGATGTTACACAACAACAACAACAACATGGAGGACGATGGACGTTTCAACAACAACAACAACAACAGGGAGGACGATGGATGTTACACAACAACAACATGGAGGACGATGGATGTTACACAACAACAACAACAACATGGAGGACGATGGATGTTACACAACAACAACAACAACAACAACATGGAGGACGATGGATGTTACACAACAACAACAACAACAGGGAGGACGATGGATGTTACACAACAACAACAACAACAACAACAACAGGGAGGGCGATGGATGTTACACAACAACAACAACAACATGGAGGACGATGGACGTTTCAACAACAACAACAACAACAGGGAGGACGATGGATGTTACACAACAACAACACATCTGAAATATACTTCATTCATTTAAATGGTATACACTGACAGAGTATCCTTCCTTGTGACCATCGCGGTCAAATTCCGACTTCCTAAATCTGGGCGAACAATAGTAACCGTATCTAATATATAGGCTAAATGTATAGGCTTCCCACCAGCAGTATGCCCTCAGCTTCGATGATCACGGTCCAGGTACCAGGGTTAAGGACGAATGGTTCTACAAAGTTATTCTGGGGCACATTGACGAAGGTAGGTTCTGAGCTGGGGGCAAACACAATCTGTTTGGACTGTTCTGAGCCTGGGAGAGAGAGAGGGGGAGATGGGAAGAGAGAGAGAGA
>NC_048573.1:73577741-73615241 GCF_013265735.2 Oncorhynchus mykiss
CAACCAGTCCAGCACCATAGAGATGGGAAGAGGGCGAACATCCTATCTTTGTCATTGACCGCTTATGTGACAGCATGGGCAGCGCTGTTGAGGGCTCTCCATTTTAAAGTAGATCATTTCTTCTCGCTTCTTTTCTACTGCCATCTGCTGTGCTAGAATGTTTTATCAGAAATTTAATTTACTGGCTAACGCTGTGTACACAAATGGACGGAATATATTTTGTCCTACGTCCTTTTCACGCAGTCTTGCCCCGCTACTGGTTGGATAAGTGTAGTGTTTATAAGAAGGAGGGGAGCCTGCCTCTCGTCAGAGATCACATTTATTTTGGGGAGATATTTGGGAAATATTACAGTTTCATTCAAGACAGAATAAACATTTTGTTTCTGGTGATAATAAAACATGTTTTGTTTAGTTACATTTGTCTCAATTTGTTTCTGTCACGCTCTGACCTTTATTTCTGCCGTTTTGTCATTATTTAGTATGGTCAGGGCGTGAGTTGGGGTGGGCAGTCTATGTTTGTTTTTCTATGATTTTGGGATTTCTATGTTTCGGCCTAGTATGTATGGTTCTCAATCAAAGGCAGGTAACTTCCTGTTATATTGACAGACTCTGGCCGGACTGTGGTTAGGTAACTTCCTGTTATATTGACAGACTCTGGCCAGACTGTGGTTAGGTAACTTCCTGTTATATTGACAGAGTCTGGCCAGACTGTGGTTAGGTAACTTCCTGTTATATTGACAGAGTCTGGCCGGACTGTGGTTAGGTAACTTCCTGTTATATTGACAGACTCTGGCCAGACTGTGGTTAGGTAACTTCCTGTTATATTGACAGACTCTGGCCAGACTGTGGTTAGGTAACTTCCTGTTATATTGACAGACTCTGGCCAGACTGTGGTTAGGTAACTTCCTGTTATATTGACAGAGTCTGGCCAGACTGTGGATAGGTAACTTCCTGTTATATTGACAGAGTCTGGCCGGACTGTGGTTAGGTAACTTCCTGTTCTATTGACACTCTGGCCGGACTGTGGTTAGGTAACTTCCTGCTATATTGACAGACTCTGGCCAGACTGTGGTTAGGTAACTTCCTGTTATATTGACAGAGTCTGGCCAGACTGTGGATAGGTAACTTCCTGTTATATTGACACTCTGGCCGAACTGTGGTTAGGTAACTTCCTGTTCTATTGACACTCTGGCCGGACTGTGGTTAGGTAACTTCCTGTTATATTGACAGAGTCTGGCAGGACTGTGGTTAGGTAACTTCCTGTTATATTGACAGACTCTGGCCAGACTGTGGTTAGGTAACTGTTCTATTGACAGACTGAATATGAGTTTGAAAAATTCCTGCAAAATGCCACTCCGTTGTGAATGGTCCCCATTGAAATGAATGACATCTGGCGTAACTCAACAGACTGCAAAGTTAGGACGGATGTGTAGGGGGCGTAATTCCTTCTGCTGACCTGGATGTAATTCTGTGATACTTCCTTAATCCATAGGAAGTCCCGCCCAGTTGGCTACTTTAAAAATGGTGAAATCCCTCAATGACGCTGCCCATTTTAAAACAGGACCAAGTGTGCCCTCTATCCATCTCTATGCCGAGCACACCCGCCACCCACCCACGCCACTCCTCCCGCCAATCACCCACCCACCCACGCCACTCACCCACCCACTCAATAAAACACACTAGTAGACCCTCAATGCAAACACGCTAGCTTCAGCCATCATTCACTCAAGCATAAAGCAAGCTGGGATACTATAGATAAACCATAGACCTATTGGATCTTCTTCACAGAGGAGAATAAATTATGGTTTGCACATGCAGGGTTAGAATGAATTCTCGGCCAACAATGATAATACATCTTGTATAGACATTTCATTATCTTAGACTTCAATATAACATGGATCCACTAAGATAATACCAAGGATTTATATAGTAAGGACTAAGATAATACCAAGGATTTATATAGTAAGGACTAAGATAATACCAAGGATTTATATAGTAAGGACTAAGATAATACCAAGGATTTATATAGTAAGGACTAAGATAATACCAAGGATTTATATAGTAAGGACTAAGATAATACCAAGGATTTATATAGCAAGGACTAAGATAATACCAAGGATTTATATAGTAAGGACTAAGATAATACCAAGGATTTATATAGTAGGGACTAAGATAATACCTAGGATTTATATAGTAAGGACTAAGATAATACCAAGGATTTATATAGTAAGGACTAAGATAATACCAAGGATTTATATAGTAAGGACTAAGATAATACCAAGGATTTATATAGTAAGGACTAAGATAATACCAAGGATTTATATAGTAAGGACTAAGATAATACCAAGGATTTATATAGTAAGGACTAATATAATACCAATGATTTATATAGTAAGGACTAAGATAATACCAAGAATTTATATAGTAAGGACTAAGATAATACCAAGGATTTACATAGTAGGGACTAAGATAATACCAAGGATTTATATAGTAAGGACTAAGATAATACCAAGGATTTATATAGTAAGGACTAAGATAATACCAAGAATGTATATAGCAAGGACTAGATTCATCCCTTTAGGAATTAAGTTACTGTTATTGTTTGTACAACTACAAAAAAACAAACATAATTTGTTAACATACAATAGCTGCATGCCCAGAGTGAGACCTAAGGCAATAGAAGGAGGACAGAGTCCTATACACATATATCTAGTACAGTGTGTGGGTTGAGTGTAGAGCCATTGAGTTATACTGTACAATCAGAGGACAGTTTATTAGGTACATATAGTAATGGGTCAGACCACTCTTTGCCTCCAGAATAGCCTGAATTCTTCGGGGAATGGGATTCTAGAAGTTGTAAGGAAACGTTCAAACGGTGATCGATTGGTATCAAGGGACCTAACGTGTGCCAGGGAAACATTCTCCACACCATTACACCACCAGCCTGTACCGTTGACACCAGGCAGGATGGGGGCCATGGACTCATACTGCTTACGCCAAATCCTGACTCTGCCATCAGCATGACGCAACAGGAACCGAGATGTTGTCGGACCAGGCAATATTTTTCCACCTTCAATTGTCCATTGTTGGTGATCTCGTTCCCCAGGAGGACCGGCTGTTTCTACGATACTGGATCCGGTATGCCTGGCACCGACGATCATACCACACTCAGTCGCTTAGGTCACTAGTTTGACCCATTGTAGGTCACTAGTTTGACCCACGTGACTTACTGTCTGTAGGAGCGAACCATTTTCGTGAACAGAGTGGTGTACCTAATAAACTGACCACCGAGTGTATTTTAGGCTATATATACACACACACTATCTATTACTATAGAGCACATGTCTCGCTTAGAGAAGACTAACCTGTATTGGGGACATCTGAGCGTACCCTCTCCAGCTAAACCTTTCAAATTCCGCGGGGTTATAGCCGAAACGCACCGGCCTCCCGTCCAGCGTGGCACCCTCCTCTATCTCAAACTTCAGGTGGTGCAGGTCTGGAAAGTAGTGGTCCGGACGAGGCCTGGGATGAAGGAGGAAGGAACACTGGTTTAAATAATCCGGTCTTTAAAATAAGATTCTGTCCTCAGCTGGGATACTGTTTCTCAAGGAGTTGAGTTAAAACAGCTATCTGGGAAAAAAGAAAAAAGTGTTTGGGAACATGTTTTTATTTTGACTGCGTGATGCAAAGTGAATGTTTTTACGCTGTTTTTCAGGCACCTGTTACACTTGGGTCCCTCTACGTTGGGTCTGCAGCGACATCTCCCGTTCCTCTCCCCACAGGACTGTCCCGCTGATCCTCCAATGTCGCACTGACAACCTGCAACACACACCAACACATCTAGAGATCATGGTATACTGCAGTACAACCTGCAACACACACACCAACACATCTAGAGATCATGGTATACTGCAGTACAACCCTCAACACACACACCAACACATCTAGATATACTGTAGTACAACCCTCAACACACACACCAACACATCTAGATATACTGTAGTACAACCTGCAACACACACACCAACACATCTAGATATACTGTAGTACAACCCTCAACACACACACCAACACATCTAGAGATACTGTAGTACAACCCTCAACACACACACCAACACATCTAGATATACTGTAGTACAACCCTCAACACACACACCAACACATCTAGATATACTGCTGTACAACCCTCAACACACACACCAACACATCTAGATATACTGCTGTACAACCCTCAACACACACACCAACACATCTAGATATACTGCTGTACAACCCTCAACACACACACCAACACATCTAGAGATACTGCTGTACAACCCTCAACACACACACCAACACATCTAGATATACTGTAGTACAACCTGCAACACACACACCAACACATCTAGATATACTGCTGTACAACCCTCAACACACACACCAACACATCTAGATATACTGCTGTACAACCCTCAACACACACACCAACACATCTAGATATACTGCTGTACAACCCTCAACACACACACCAACACATCTAGATATACTGCTGTACAACCCTCAACACACACACCAACACATCTAGATATACTGCTGTACAACCCTCAACACACACACCAACACATCTAGATATACTGTAGTACAACCTCAACACACACACCAACACATCTAGATATACTGTAGTACAACCCTGCAACACACACACCAACACATCTAGATATACTGTAGTACAACCCTCAACACACACACCAACACATCTAGATATACTGTAGTACAACCTCAACACACACACCAACACATCTAGATATACTGTAGTACAACCCTGCAACACACACACCAACACATCTAGATATACTGTAGTACAACCCTGCAACACACACACCAACACATCTAGATATACTGTAGTACAACCCTCAACACACACACCAACACATCTAGATATACTGTAGTACAACCCTCAACACACACACCAACACATCTAGAGATACTGTAGTACAACCCTCAACACACACACCAACACATCTAGAGATACTGTAGTACAACCCTCAACACACACACCAACACATCTAGAGATACTGTAGTACAACCTGCAACACACACACCAACACATCTAGATATACTGTAGTACAACCCTCAACACACACACCAACACATCTAGATATACTGCAGTACAACCCTCAACACACACACCAACACATCTAGATATACTGTAGTACAACCCTCAACACACACACCAACACATCTAGATATACTGTAGTACAACCCTCAACACACACACCAACACATCTAGATATACTGTAGTACAACCCTCAACACACACACCAACACATCTAGATATACTGTAGTACAACCCTCAACACACACACCAACACATCTAGATATACTGTAGTACAACCCTCAACACACACACCAACACATCTAGATATACTGCTGTACAACCTGCAACACACACACCAACACATCTAGATATACTGTAGTACAACCCTCAACACACACACCAACACATCTAGATATACTGTAGTACAACCCTCAACACACACACCAACACATCTAGATATACTGCAGTACAACCCTCAACACACACACCAACACATCTAGATATACTGTAGTACAACCCTCAACACACACACCAACACATCTAGATATACTGTAGTACAACCCTCAACACACACACCAACACATCTAGATATACTGTAGTACAACCCTCAACACACACACCAACACATCTAGATATACTGTAGTACAACCCTCAACACACACACCAACACATCTAGATATACTGCAGTACAACCCTCAACACACACACCAACACATCTAGATATACTGTAGTACAACCTGCAACACACACACCAACACATCTAGAGATACTGCAGTACAACCCTCAACACACACACCAACACATCTAGATATACTGTAGTACAACCTGCAACACACACACCAACACATCTAGAGATACTGTAGTACAACCCTCAACACACACACCAACACATCTAGAGATACTGTAGTACAACCCTCAACACACACACCAACACATCTAGATATACTGCTGTACAACCCTCAACACACACACCAACACATCTAGATATACTGTAGTACAACCCTCAACACACACACCAACACATCTAGATATACTGTAGTACAACCCTCAACACACACACCAACACATCTAGATATACTGCAGTACAACCCTGCAACACACACACCAACACATCTAGATATACTGTAGTACAACCCTGCAACACACACACCAACACATCTAGAGATACTGCTGTACAACCTGCAACACACACACCAACACATCTAGAGATACTGCAGTACAACCCTCAACACACACACCAACACATCTAGAGATACTGTAGTACAACCTGCAACACACACACCAACACATCTAGATATACTGTAGTACAACCCTGCAACACACACACCAACACATCTAGATATACTGCAGTACAACCCTCAACACACACACCAACACATCTAGATATACTGCAGTACAACCCTCAACACACACACCAACACATCTAGATATACTGCTGTACAACCCTCAACACACACACCAACACATCTAGATATACTGTAGTACAACCTGCAACACACACACCAACACATCTAGATATACTGTAGTACAACCCTGCAACACACACACCAACACATCTAGATATACTGCAGTACAACCCTGCAACACACACACCAACACATCTAGATATACTGCTGTACAACCCTCAACACACACACCAACACATCTAGAGATACTGCTGTACAACCCTGCAACACACACACCAACACATCTAGAGATACTGCTGTACAACCCTGCAACACACACACCAACACATCTAGAGATACTGTAGTACAACCCTCAACACACACACCAACACATCTAGAGATACTGTAGTACAACCCTCAACACACACACCAACACATCTAGAGATACTGTAGTACAACCCTCAACACACACACCAACACATCTAGATATACTGCTGTACAACCTGCAACACACACACCAACACATCTAGATATACTGTAGTACAACCCTCAACACACACACCAACACATCTAGAGATACTGTAGTACAACCCTCAACACACACACCAACACATCTAGAGATACTGTAGTACAACCCTCAACACACACACCAACACATCTAGATATACTGCTGTACAACCTGCAACACACACACCAACACATCTAGATATACTGTAGTACAACCTGCAACACACACACCAACACATCTAGATATACTGTAGTACAACCTGCAACACACACACCAACACATCTAGAGATACAGCTGTACAACCTGCAACACACACACCAACACATCTAGATATACTGTAGTACAACCCTCAACACACACACCAACACATCTAGAGATACAGCTGTACAACCCTGCAACACACACACCAACACATCTAGATATACTGTAGTACAACCCTCAACACACACACCAACACATCTAGAGATACAGCTGTACAACCTGCAACACACACACCAACACATCTAGATATACTGTAGTACAACCCTCAACACACACACCAACACATCTAGATATACTGTAGTACAACCCTCAACACACACACCAACACATCTAGAGATCATGGTATACTGCTGTACAACCTGCAACACACACACCAACACATCTAGATATACTGTAGTACAACCCTCAACACACACACCAACACATCTAGAGATACTGCTGTACAACCCTCAACACACACACCAACACATCTAGATATACTGTAGTACAACCCTCAACACACACACCAACACATCTAGATATACTGTAGTACAACCCTCAACACACACACCAACACATCTAGAGATACTGCTGTACAACCCTCAACACACACACCAACACATCTAGATATACTGTAGTACAACCCTCAACACACACACCAACACATCTAGATATACTGTAGTACAACCCTCAACACACACACCAACACATCTAGATATACTGTAGTACAACCCTCAACACACACACCAACACATCTAGATATACTGTAGTACAACCCTCAACACACACACCAACACATCTAGATATACTGCAGTACAACCCTCAACACACACACCAACACATCTAGATATACTGTAGTACAACCCTCAACACACACACCAACACATCTAGATATACTGCAGTACAACCCTCAACACACACACCAACACATCTAGAGATACTGTAGTACAACCCTCAACACACACACCAACACATCTAGATATACTGTAGTACAACCCTCAACACACACACCAACACATCTAGATATACTGCAGTACAACCCTCAACACACACACCAACACATCTAGAGATACTGTAGTACAACCCTCAACACACACACCAACACATCTAGATATACTGCTGTACAACCCTCAACACACACACCAACACATCTAGATATACTGTAGTACAACCCTGCAACACACACACCAACACATCTAGATATACTGCAGTACAACCCTCAACACACACACCAACACATCTAGATATACTGTAGTACAACCCTCAACACACACACCAACACATCTAGATATACTGCAGTACAACCCTCAACACACACACCAACACATCTAGATATACTGTAGTACAACCCTCAACACACACACCAACACATCTAGAGATACTGTAGTACAACCCTCAACACACACACCAACACATCTAGATATACTGCTGTACAACCCTCAACACACACACCAACACATCTAGATATACTGCTGTACAACCCTCAACACACACACCAACACATCTAGATATACTGCTGTACAACCCTCAACACACACACCAACACATCTAGAGATACTGTAGTACAACCCTCAACACACACACCAACACATCTAGATATACTGCTGTACAACCCTGCAACACACACACCAACACATCTAGATATACTGCTGTACAACCCTCAACACACACACCAACACATCTAGAGATACTGTAGTACAACCCTCAACACACACACCAACACATCTAGATATACTGCTGTACAACCCTCAACACACACACCAACACATCTAGATATACTGCTGTACAACCCTCAACACACACACCAACACATCTAGATATACTGTAGTACAACCCTGCAACACACACACCAACACATCTAGATATACTGTAGTACAACCCTCAACACACACACCAACACATCTAGATATACTGCTGTACAACCCTCAACACACACACCAACACATCTAGATATACTGTAGTACAACCCTCAACACACACACCAACACATCTAGATATACTGTAGTACAACCCTCAACACACACACCAACACATCTAGATATACTGTAGTACAACCCTCAACACACACACCAACACATCTAGATATACTGTAGTACAACCCTCAACACACACACCAACACATCTAGAGATACTGTAGTACAACCTGCAACACACACACCAACACATCTAGAGATACTGTAGTACAACCCTCAACACACACACCAACACATCTAGATATACTGCTGTACAACCCTCAACACACACACCAACACATCTAGATATACTGCAGTACAACCCTCAACACACACACCAACACATCTAGATATACTGTAGTACAACCCTCAACACACACACCAACACATCTAGATATACTGTAGTACAACCCTGCAACACACACACCAACACATCTAGATATACTGTAGTACAACCCTCAACACACACACCAACACATCTAGATATACTGTAGTACAACCCTCAACACACACACCAACACATCTAGATATACTGTAGTACAACCCTCAACACACACACCAACACATCTAGATATACTGTAGTACAACCCTCAACACACACACCAACACATCTAGATATACTGTAGTACAACCCTCAACACACACACCAACACATCTAGAGATACTGTAGTACAACCCTCAACACACACACCAACACATCTAGATATACTGTAGTACAACCCTGCAACACACACACCAACACATCTAGATATACTGTAGTACAACCCTCAACACACACACCAACACATCTAGAGATACTGTAGTACAACCCTCAACACACACACCAACACATCTAGATATACTGTAGTACAACCTGCAACACACACACCAACACATCTAGAGATACTGTAGTACAACCCTCAACACACACACCAACACATCTAGATATACTGTAGTACAACCCTCAACACACACACCAACACATCTAGAGATACTGTAGTACAACCCTCAACACACACACCAACACATCTAGAGATACTGTAGTACAACCCTCAACACACACACCAACACATCTAGAGATACTGTAGTACAACCCTCAACACACACACCAACACATCTAGATATACTGTAGTACAACCCTCAACACACACACCAACACATCTAGAGATACTGTAGTACAACCCTCAACACACACACCAACACATCTAGATATACTGCTGTACAACCCTCAACACACACACCAACACATCTAGATATACTGTAGTACAACCCTCAACACACACACCAACACATCTAGATATACTGTAGTACAACCCTCAACACACACACCAACACATCTAGATATACTGCAGTACAACCCTCAACACACACACCAACACATCTAGATATACTGTAGTACAACCCTCAACACACACACCAACACATCTAGATATACTGTAGTACAACCCTCAACACACACACCAACACATCTAGGTATACTGTAGTACAACCCTCAACACACACACCAACACATCTAGATATACTGCTGTACAACCCTCAACACACACACCAACACATCTAGATATACTGCTGTACAACCCTCAACACACACACCAACACATCTAGATATACTGTAGTACAACCCTCAACACACACACCAACACATCTAGAGATACTGTAGTACAACCTGCAACACACACACCAACACATCTAGATATACTGTAGTACAACCCTCAACACACACACCAACACATCTAGAGATACTGTAGTACAACCCTCAACACACACACCAACACATCTAGATATACTGTAGTACAACCCTCAACACACACACCAACACATCTAGATATACTGTAGTACAACCCTCAACACACACACCAACACATCTAGATATACTGCTGTACAACCCTCAACACACACACCAACACATCTAGATATACTGTAGTACAACCCTCAACACACACACCAACACATCTAGATATACTGCAGTACAACCCTCAACACACACACCAACACATCTAGATATACTGTAGTACAACCCTCAACACACACACCAACACATCTAGATATACTGCTGTACAACCTGCAACACACACACCAACACATCTAGATATACTGTAGTACAACCCTCAACACACACACCAACACATCTAGATATACTGCTGTACAACCCTCAACACACACACCAACACATCTAGATATACTGCAGTACAACCTGCAACACACACACCAACACATCTAGATATACTGCTGTACAACCCTCAACACACACACCAACACATCTAGATATACTGCTGTACAACCCTCAACACACACACCAACACATCTAGATATACTGTAGTACAACCCTCAACACACACACCAACACATCTAGATATACTGTAGTACAACCCTCAACACACACACCAACACATCTAGATATACTGCAGTACAACCCTCAACACACACACCAACACATCTAGATATACTGCTGTACAACCCTCAACACACACACCAACACATCTAGATATACTGCTGTACAACCCTCAACACACACACCAACACATCTAGATATACTGTAGTACAACCCTCAACACACACACCAACACATCTAGATATACTGTAGTACAACCCTCAACACACACACCAACACATCTAGATATACTGTAGTACAACCCTCAACACACACACCAACACATCTAGAGATACTGCTGTACAACCCTCAACACACACACCAACACATCTAGATATACTGTAGTACAACCCTCAACACACACACCAACACATCTAGATATACTGCTGTACAACCCTCAACACACACACCAACACATCTAGAGATACTGTAGTACAACCCTCAACACACACACCAACACATCTAGAGATACTGTAGTACAACCCTCAACACACACACCAACACATCTAGATATACTGCTGTACAACCCTGCAACACACACACCAACACATCTAGATATACTGCTGTACAACCTGCAACACACACACCAACACATCTAGATATACTGTAGTACAACCCTCAACACACACACCAACACATCTAGAGATACTGTAGTACAACCCTCAACACACACACCAACACATCTAGATATACTGCTGTACAACCCTCAACACACACACCAACACATCTAGATATACTGTAGTACAACCCTCAACACACACACCAACACATCTAGATATACTGTAGTACAACCTGCAACACACACCAACACATCTAGATATACTGTAGTACAACCCTCAACACACACACCAACACATCTAGATATACTGTAGTACAACCCTCAACACACACACCAACACATCTAGATATACTGTAGTACAACCCTCAACACACACACCAACACATCTAGATATACTGTAGTACAACCTGCAACACACACACCAACACATCTAGATATACTGCAGTACAACCCTCAACACACACACCAACACATCTAGAGATCATGACATACTGCTGTACAACCTGCAACACACACACCAACACATCTAGATATACTGTAGTACAACCCTCAACACACACACCAACACATCTAGAGATACTGCAGTACAACCCTCAACACACACACCAACACATCTAGAGATCATGACATACTGCTGTACAACCTGCAACACACACACCAACACATCTAGATATACTGTAGTACAACCCTGCAACACACACACCAACACATCTAGATATACTGTAGTACAACCTGCAACACACACACCAACACATCTAGATATACTGTAGTACAACCCTGCAACACACACACCAACACATCTAGAGATACTGTAGTACAACCCTCAACACACACACCAACACATCTAGAGATACTGTAGTACAACCCTCAACACACACACCAACACATCTAGATATACTGTAGTACAACCCTGCAACACACACACCAACACATCTAGATATACTGTAGTACAACCTGCAACACACACACCAACACATCTAGATATACTGTAGTACAACCCTGCAACACACACACCAACACATCTAGAGATACTGTAGTACAACCCTCAACACACACACCAACACATCTAGAGATACTGTAGTACAACCCTCAACACACACACCAACACATCTAGATATACTGTAGTACAACCCTCAACACACACACCAACACATCTAGATATACTGCTGTACAACCTGCAACACACACACCAACACATCTAGATATACTGCTGTACAACCTGCAACACACACACCAACACATCTAGATATACTGTAGTACAACCCTCAACACACACACCAACACATCTAGATATACTGTAGTACAACCCTCAACACACACACCAACACATCTAGATATACTGCTGTACAACCTGCAACACACACACCAACACATCTAGATATACTGCTGTACAACCTGCAACACACACACCAACACATCTAGATATACTGTAGTACAACCCTCAACACACACACCAACACATCTAGAGATACTGTAGTACAACCCTCAACACACACACCAACACATCTAGATATACTGTAGTACAACCCTCAACACACACACCAACACATCTAGATATACTGTAGTACAACCCTCAACACACACACCAACACATCTAGATATACTGTAGTACAACCTGCAACACACACACCAACACATCTAGAGATACTGCAGTACAACCTGCAACACACACACCAACACATCTAGAGATCATGGTATACTGCTGTACAACCTGCAACACACACACCAACACATCTAGAGATACTGCAGTACAACCTGCAACACACACACCAACACATCTAGATATACTGTAGTACAACCCTCAACACACACACCAACACATCTAGATATACTGTAGTACAACCCTCAACACACACACCAACACATCTAGAGATACTGTAGTACAACCCTCAACACACACACCAACACATCTAGATATACTGTAGTACAACCCTCAACACACACACCAACACATCTAGATATACTGTAGTACAACCCTCAACACACACACCAACACATCTAGATATACTGCTGTACAACCCTCAACACACACACCAACACATCTAGATATACTGTAGTACAACCTGCAACACACACACCAACACATCTAGATATACTGCAGTACAACCCTCAACACACACACCAACACATCTAGATATACTGTAGTACAACCCTCAACACACACACCAACACATCTAGATATACTGTAGTACAACCCTCAACACACACACCAACACATCTAGATATACTGCTGTACAACCTGCAACACACACACCAACACATCTAGATATACTGTAGTACAACCCTCAACACACACACCAACACATCTAGAGATACTGTAGTACAACCCTCAACACACACACCAACACATCTAGATATACTGTAGTACAACCCTCAACACACACACCAACACATCTAGATATACTGTAGTACAACCTGCAACACACACACCAACACATCTAGATATACTGTAGTACAACCCTCAACACACACACCAACACATCTAGATATACTGCAGTACAACCCTCAACACACACACCAACACATCTAGAGATACTGCAGTACAACCTGCAACACACACCAACACATCTAGAGATCATGGTATACTGCAATACAACCTGCAACACACACACCAACACATCTAGATATACTGCAGTACAACCCTCAACACACACACCAACACATCTAGAGATCATGACATACTGCTGTACCCAATTATCACATAACTTAATTCCTCGTACAACAGACCAGTGTTATTGTAGCAGAGGAGATTTGGAATCACACTCTTGATTTGGAATCACACTCTTGATTTGGAATCACACTCTTGATTTGGAATCACACTCTTGATTTGGAATCACACTCTTGATTTGGAATCACACTCTTGATTTGGAATCACACTCTTGATTTGGAATCACACTCTACGGAAGTAGCCTTTCTTGAGACATGTAAAAGCCCAAATGTTGCCCCGGAAATAGAGGATGTCCTCTTGATCTAATGGTTAAGATGTTGGGTTGGTGATTCCGACTGGTTCCGACTGGTTCCGACTGGTTCCTACTGGTTCCATGAGGCTTACCTTGACAGCCGAAGAAGCTGTCACTCTGCAGGTTGAAGAATCCATCTTTACACACAGAGCAGGTGCCACCGCACGCATTGGGCTTACAGGGACACTGGCCGTTACTCTGAAACACAGAAACAGAGAGGAGATGTTCAATTATTATTATTATTATTATTATTTTATTATTATTATAATAATTATTATTATTTGTATAATTATCATTATTATTATTATTATTATAATTATTATTATTATTATAATTATTATTTGTATAATTATTATTATTTGTATAATTATTTTATTATTATTATTATTTCTATAATTATAATCATTTTTTATCATTATTTTATTATTATTATTGTTACTATTGTTATAATTATTATAATTATTATTATTTTTAAGTATTATTCTAATTATTATTCTAATTATTATTATTATTATTACACTAGTAGTGCTAGCCAGTGTTATTGGCTATGTCCATTCCAAAGAGTATTGAATCACTGAGAAAACCCCATCTTTACTGCTAAACCATATTATTAGCTAAAGTACTGTACGTCCATGTTGTTATTAACAAGCCCACTTCTCACCTGAGCACACTCTGCCACACCACCCATTGTCCCTACAACGTTGCATTCACAGTCTGAGAGAAGGAGGAACACACGGAACATTAAATTCACTACTGGGCTGTCATAGGAATATGAAACAGGTAAACCTCACAATAACCAACACAATGCCTCATTTTGATGACATTTAAAGCAGGGGTGGGCAAATAAAATCCTCGAAGGGCCTGATTGGTGTCACAGTTTTGCCCCCAGCACCCAGCACCCAGCAAACACACCTGACTCCAATAATCACCTAATCATGATCTTTAGTTTAGAATGCAATTTGATTAATCAGCTGTGTTTGCTGGGGATGGAGAAACAGTGTGACACCAATCAGGTGCTCGAGGACTGGAGTTTGCCCATCCCTGAAGGGTAAAGTTGCGTCTTACTGGAGCATCCATAGACGGTGTCAGGTGACAGGTTCCAGAACAGAGGTTTACACCTGTCACAGGCCACTCCCTCCACATAGAGAAGACACTCACAGGAGCCAATGGTTGGCAGGGCCTCGTTCTGTACAGAACCGGCTGGGTTACATGTGTCAGCTGCAGAGCACAGGAAGAAACAAAAAGCTTAGTAAAATACAGTAAACTAATAGTTTAGTAAAATACAGGAAACAAATAGTTTAGTAAAATACAGTAAATAAATAGTTTAGTAAAATACAGGAAACTAATAGTTTAGTAAAATACAGGAAACAAATAGTTTAGTAAAATACAGGAAACTAATAGTTTAGTAAAATACAGGAAACAAAAAGTTTAGTAAAATAGTCATTATTTTATCTTTCCTTATAGATGGACAATGGATTGGGAGATATAAATCAAACCAAATTGTATTTGTCACGTGCGCCGAATGTAACAACCTTACAGTGAAATGCTTCCTTACAAGCCCTGAACAATGCTGTTGGAAGAGAATAGAGTTAAAAAAAATATTTACTAAATGAACTAAAGTAAAAAAAAATAAAAAAATAACAATAGAACAAGGCTATAAACAGGGGGTACTGGTACAGAGTCAATGTGGAGGCTATATACAGGGGGTACCGGTACAGAGTCAATGTGGAGGCTATATACAGGGGGTACCGGTACAGAGTCAATGTGGAGGCTATATACAGGGGGTACCGGTACAGAGTCAATGTGGAGGCTATATACAGGGGGTACCGGTACAGAGTCAATGTGGAGGCTATATACAGGGGGTACCGGTACAGAGTCAATGTGGAGGCTATATACAGGGAGTACTGGTACCGAGTCAATGTGGAGGCTATATACAGGGGGTACTGGTGCCGAGTCAATGTGGAGGCTATATACAGGGTATTACGGTACAGAGTCAGTGTGGAGGCTATATACAGGGTATTACGGTACAGAGTCAATGTGGAGGCTATATACAGGGGGTACCGGTACAGAGTCAATGTGGAGGCTATATACAAGGGGTACCGGTACAGAGTCAATGTGGAGGCTACATACAGGGGGTACCGGTACAGAGTCAATGTGGAGGCTATATACAGGGGGTACCGGTACAGAGTCAATGTGGAGGCTACATACAGGGGGTACCGGTACAGAGTCAATGTGGAGGCTATATACAGGGGGTACCGGTACAGAGTCAATGTGGAGGCTACATACAGGGGGTACCGGTACAGAGTCAATGTGGAGGCTATATACAGGGGGTACCAGTACAGAGTCAATGTGGAGACTATATACAGGGGGTACTGGTACCGAGTCAATGTGGAGGCTATATACAGGGGGTACTGGTACCGAGTCAATGTGGAGGCTATATACAGGGGGTACCAGTACAGAGTCAATGTGGAGGCTATATACAGGGGGGTACCGGTACAGAGTCAATGTGGAGGCTATATACAGGGGGTACTGGTACAGAGTCAATGTGGAGGCTATATACAGGGGGTACTGGTACCGAGTCAATGTGGAGGCTATATACAGGGGGGTACTGGTACAGAGTCAATGTGGAGGCTATATACAGGGGGTACTGGTACCGAGTCAATGTGGAGGCTATATACAGGGGGTACCAGTACAGAGTCAATGTGGAGGCTATATACAGGGGGGTACCGGTACAGAGTCAATGTGGAGGCTATATACAGGGGGTACCGGTACCGAGTCAATGTGGAGGCTATATACAGGGGGTACCAGTACAGAGTCAATGTGGAGGCTAAATACAGGGGGTACTGGTACCGAGTCAATGTGGAGGCTATATACAGGGGGTACGAGTACAGAGTCAATGTGGAGGCTATATACAGGGGGTACCGGTACAGAGTCAATGTGGAGGCTATATACAGGGGGTACTGGTACAGAGTCAATGTGGAGGCTATATACAGGGGGTACCGGTACAGAGTCAATGTGGAGGCTATATACAGGGGGTACCGGTACAGAGTCAATGTGGAGGCTATATACAGGGGGTACCGGTACAGAGTCAATGTGGAGGCTATATACAGGGGGTACCGGTACAGAGTCAATGTGGAGGCTATATACAGGGGGTACCGGTACAGAGTCAATGTGGAGGCTATATACAGGGGGTACTGGTACAGAGTCAATGTGGAGGCTATATACAGGGAGTACTGGTACAGAGTCAATGTGGAGGCTATATACAGGGGGTACTGGTACAGAGTCAATGTGGAGGCTATATACAGGGGGTACCAGTACAGAGTCAATGTGGAGGCTATATACAGGGGGTACCGGTACAGAGTCAATGTGGAGGCTATATACAGGGGGTACTGGTACAGAGTCAATGTGGAGGCTATATACAGGGGGTACCGGTACAGAGTCAATGTGGAGGCTATATACAGGGGGTACCGGTACAGAGTCAATGTGGAGGCTATATACAGGGGGTACCGGTACAGAGTCAATGTGGAGGCTATATACAGGGGGTACCGGTACAGAGTCAATGTGGAGGCTATATACAGGGGGTACCGGTACAGAGTCAATGTGGAGGCTATATACAGGGGGTACTGGTACAGAGTCAATGTGGAGGCTATATACAGGGGGTACCGGTACAGAGTCAATGTGGAGGCTATATACAGGGGGTACCGGTACAGAGTCAATGTGGAGGCTATATACAGGGGGTACTGGTACAGAGTCAATGTGGAGGCTATATACAGGGAGTACTGGTACAGAGTCAATGTGGAGGCTATATACAGGGGGTACTGGTACAGAGTCAATGTGGAGGCTATATACAGGGAGTACTGGTACAGAGTCAATGTGGAGGCTATATACAGGGGGTACCAGTACAGAGTCAATGTGGAGGCTATATACAGGGGGTACCGGTACAGAGTCAATGTGGAGGCTATATACAGGGGGTACTGGTACAGAGTCAATGTGGAGGCTATATACAGGGTATTACGGTACAGAGTCAATGTGGAGGCTATATACAGGGTATTACGGTACAGAGTCAATGTGGATGCTATATACAGGGTGTTACGGTACAGAGTCAATGTGGAGGCTATATACAGGGTATTACGGTACAGAGTCAATGTGGAGACTATATACAGGGTATTACGGTACAGAGTCAATGTGGAGGCTATATACAGGGTATTACGGTACAGAGTCAATGTGGAGGCTATATACAGGGTATTACGGTACAGAGTCAATGTGGAGGCTATATACAGGGTATTATGGCACAGAGTCAATGTGGAGGCTATATACAGGGTATTATGGTACAGAGTCAATGTGGAGGCTATATACAGGGTATTACGGTACAGAGTCAATGTGGAGGCTATATACAGGGTATTATGGTACAGAGTCAATGTGGAGGCTATATACAGGGTATTACGGTACAGAGTCAATGTGGAGGCTATATACAGGGTATTATGGTACAGAGTCAATGTGGAGGCTATATACAGGGTATTACGGTACAGAGTCAATGTGGAGGCTATATACAGGGTATTATGGTACAGAGTCAATGTGGAGGCTATATACAGGGTATTACGGTACAGAGTCAATGTGGAGGCTATATACAGGGTATTATGGTACAGAGTCAATGTGGAGGCTATATACAGGGTATTACGGTACAGAGTCAATGTGGAGGCTATATACAGGGGGTACTGGTACAGAGTCAGTGTGGAGGCTATATACAGGGGGTACTGGTACAGAGTCAATGTGGAGGCTATATACAGGGTATTACGGTACAGAGTCATTGTGGAGGCTATATACAGGGTACTATGGTACAGAGTCAATGTGGAGGCTATTTACAGGGTATTACGGTACAGAGTCAATGTGGAGGCTATATACAGGGGGTACTGGTAGAGAGTCAATGTGGAGGCTATATACAGCGGGTACTGGTACAGAGTCAATGTGGAGGCTATATACAGGGAATACTGGTACAGAGTCAATGTGGAGGCTATATACAGGGTATTACGGTACAGAGTCAATGTGGAGGCTATATACAGGGGGTACCGGTACAGAGTCAATGTGGAGGCTATATACAGGGTATTACGGTACAGAGTCAATGTGGAGGCTATATACAGGGTATATTACGGTACAGAGTCATTGTGGAGGCTATATACAGGGTATTATGGTACAGAGTCAATGTGGAGGCTATATACAGGGGGTACCAGTACAGAGTCAATGTGGAGGCTATATACAGGGGGGTACCGGTACAGAGTCAATGTGGAGGCTATATACAGGGGGGTACCGGTACAGAGTCAATGTGGAGGCTATATATAGAGGGTATCGGTACAGAGTCCATGTGGAGGCTATATACAGGGGGTACCGGTACAGAGTCAATGTGGAGCCTATATACAGGGGGTACCGGTACAGAGTCAATGTGGAGGCTATATACAGGGTGTTACGGTACAGAGTCAATGTGGAGGCTATATACAGGGGGTACTGGTACAGAGTCAATGTGGAGGCTATATACAGGGTGTACCGGTACAGAGTCAATGTGGAGGCTATATACAGGGTGCACCGGTACAGAGTCAATGTGGAGGCTATATACAGGGGGTACCGGTACAGAGTCAATGTGGAGGCTATATACAGGGTGCACCGGTACAGAGTCAATGTGGAGGCTATATACAGGGGGTACCGGTACAGAGTCAATGTGGAGGCTATATACAGGGGGTACCGGTACAGAGTCAATGTGGAGGCTATATACAGGGGGTACTGGTAGAGAGTCAATGTGGAGGCTATATACAGCGGGTACTGGTACAGAGTCAATGTGGAGGCTATATACAGGGAATACTGGTACAGAGTCAATGTGGAGGCTATATACAGGGTATTACGGTACAGAGTCAATGTGGAGGCTATATACAGGGTATTACGGTACAGAGTCAATGTGGAGGCTATATACAGGGGGTATGGGTACAGAGTCAATGTGGAGGCTATATACAGGGGGTACCGGTACAGAGTCAATGAGGAGGCTATATATAGGGGGTACGGGTACAGAGTCAATGAGGAGGCTATATACAGGGGGTACCGGTACAGAGTCAATGTGGAGGCTATATACAGGGGGTACCGGTACAGAGTCAATGTGGAGGCTATATACAGGGGGTACTGGTACAGAGTCAATGTGGAGGCTATATACAGGGGGTACCGGTACAGAGTCAATGTGGAGGCTATATACAGGGGGTACCGGTACAGAGTCAATGTGGAGGCTATATACAGGGGGTGCCGGTACAGAGTCAATGTGGAGGCTATATACAGGGGGTACCGGTACAGAGTCAATGTGGAGGCTATATACAGGGGGTACCGGTACAGAGTCAATGTGGAGGCTATATACAGGGGGTACTGGTACAGAGTCAATGTGGAGGCTATATACAGGGGGTACCGGTACAGAGTCAATGTGGAGGCTATATACAGGGGGTACCGGTACAGAGTCAATGTGGAGGCTATATACAGGGGGTACTGGTACAGAGTCAATGTGGAGGCTATATACAGGGAGTACTGGTACAGAGTCAATGTGGAGGCTATATACAGGGGGTACTGGTACAGAGTCAATGTGGAGGCTATATACAGGGAGTACTGGTACAGAGTCAATGTGGAGGCTATATACAGGGGGTACCAGTACAGAGTCAATGTGGAGGCTATATACAGGGGGTACCGGTACAGAGTCAATGTGGAGGCTATATACAGGGGGTACTGGTACAGAGTCAATGTGGAGGCTATATACAGGGTATTACGGTACAGAGTCAATGTGGAGGCTATATACAGGGTATTACGGTACAGAGTCAATGTGGATGCTATATACAGGGTGTTACGGTACAGAGTCAATGTGGAGGCTATATACAGGGGGTACCAGTACAGAGTCAATGTGGAGGCTATATACAGGGGGTACCGGTACAGAGTCAATGTGGAGGCTATATACAGGGGGTACTGGTACAGAGTCAATGTGGAGGCTATATACAGGGTATTACGGTACAGAGTCAATGTGGAGGCTATATACAGGGTATTACGGTACAGAGTCAATGTGGATGCTATATACAGGGTGTTACGGTACAGAGTCAATGTGGAGGCTATATACAGGGTATTACGGTACAGAGTCAATGTGGAGACTATATACAGGGTATTACGGTACAGAGTCAATGTGGAGGCTATATACAGGGTATTACGGTACAGAGTCAATGTGGAGGCTATATACAGGGTATTACGGTACAGAGTCAATGTGGAGGCTATATACAGGGTATTATGGTACAGAGTCAATGTGGAGGCTATATACAGGGTATTATGGTACAGAGTCAATGTGGAGGCTATATACAGGGTATTACGGTACAGAGTCAATGTGGAGGCTATATACAGGGTATTATGGTACAGAGTCAATGTGGAGGCTATATACAGGGTATTACGGTACAGAGTCAATGAGGAGGCTATATACAGGGTATTATGGTACAGAGTCAATGTGGAGGCTATATACAGGGTATTACGGTACAGAGTCAATGTGGAGGCTATATACAGGGTATTATGGTACAGAGTCAATGTGGAGGCTATATACAGGGTATTACGGTACAGAGTCAATGTGGAGGCTATATACAGGGTATTATGGTACAGAGTCAATGTGGAGGCTATATACAGGGTATTACGGTACAGAGTCAATGTGGAGGCTATATACAGGGGGTACTGGTACAGAGTCAGTGTGGAGGCTATATACAGGGGGTACTGGTACAGAGTCAATGTGGAGGCTATATACAGGGTATTACGGTACAGAGTCATTGTGGAGGCTATATACAGGGTACTATGGTACAGAGTCAATGTGGAGGCTATTTACAGGGTATTACGGTACAGAGTCAATGTGGAGGCTATATACAGGGGGTACTGGTACAGAGTCAATGTGGAGGCTATATACAGGGGGTACTGGTAGAGAGTCAATGTGGAGGCTATATACAGCGGGTACTGGTACAGAGTCAATGTGGAGGCTATATACAGGGAATACTGGTACAGAGTCAATGTGGAGGCTATATTCAGGGTATTACGGTACAGAGTCAATGTGGAGGCTATATACAGGGTATTACGGTACAGAGTCAATGTGGAGGCTATATACAGGGGGTACCGGTACAGAGTCAATGTGGAGGCTATATACAGGGTATTACGGTACAGAGTCAATGTGGAGGCTCTGTACAGGGTATTATGGTACAGAGTTAATGAGGAGGCTATATACAGGGTATTACGGTACAGAGTCAATGTGGAGGCTATATACAGGGTATTACGGTACAGAGTCAATGTGGAGGCTATATACAGGGTATTACGGTACAGAGTCATTGTGGAGGCTATATACAGGGGATACCAGTACAGAGTCAATGTGTAGGCTATACAAAGGTTGAGATCGAAATCGAGATGGATATTGAATGTACAGTATGTGTGTATTATATGAGCAAAAGGACTGAATTAATTTGTCATTGAGGGATGATAAAGATCTATTGATTGATTAATTGATTGATTGAATGACCAAGTCCATAGGAGGTCACCTACCTTGGCAGAGAGGGAATCCGTAGGTTCCAGAGCTGCAGGTGTCACACCTCTGTCCCACGACGTTGGGTAGACAGGTACACTGACCACTCACCTGGTCACAGCTACTGAACCTGGAGCCCTCAGCTGAGCACTGACAAGCTGAGGTAGGAGAGAGATATTAACACATTAGCAAAGTAGCTGGGGAGACAGGAGAGAGAAGAGTGAGTTAGCCAGCTAGCATTTAGCTAGATTCAGACTTGAATTTAGTGACAGATTAGACAGGATAATAAATACATAACAACATGACAGATTAGACAGGGTAATAAATACATAACAACATGACAGATTAGACAGGGTAATAAACACATGACAGATTAGACAGGGTAATAAACACATAACAACATGACAGATTAGACAGGGTAATAAACACATAACAACATGACAGATTAGACAGGGTAATAAACACATGACAGATTAGACAGGGTAATAAACACATAACAACATGTCAGATTAGACAGGGTAATAGACACATAACAACATGACAGATTAGACAGGGTAATAAACACATGACAGATTAGACAGGGTAATAAACACATGACAGATTAGACAGGGTAATAAACACATAACAACATGACAGATTAGACAGGATAATAAACACATAACAACATGACAGATTAGACAGGGTAATAAACACATAACAACATGACAGATTAGACAGGGTAATAAACACATGACAGATTAGACAGGGTAATAAACACATGACAGATTAGACAGGGTAATAAACACATAACAACATGACAGATTAGACAGGGTAATAAACACATACAACGCAGACGGCCGCCCATCTTTTAACAAAGTGCCTTGGACAAATTTAGAAATTAGTTTTAGATATTGAAGCAATCTGATTTTAACAACCAATCAGGCTTTGAGATGTCGTCTGAACTCGGACAACTTACGCGTGCAGCTGGGGAAGCCGTAGAAACCAGGAGCACACTGGTCACAGGCGGTACCGCTGTAGTTGGGTCTGCAGTGGCAGTGACCCGACACGCTGCAGCTGGAGCCCAGGGAGGTGCGAGGATCACAGGTGCACACTGGGTAAACAGGAAGTGACAACATTAGATAGCGGCCGTGTTCTGCTCTGTCGCTATTCACCAACTGAGCAGACTGACCGGTCGACAAATAATAATGAGTTATTTAAAGAGGTGATTTGTCTTCTGTCTACGACTGCCTTGTAGTCTCAAACATCACCAAACTGTTTTGATAGAGAGTTCAGACACCTCTACAAAATGACTGATGTGTGGTGTGCTTTATTGGGGTGTCTGGTGTGTGTAGTTGGGGTTTCTAGTGTGTGTAGTTGGGGTTTCTAGTGTGTTTTATTGGGGTGTCTGGTGTGTGTAGTTGGGGTCCCTGGTGTGTGTAGTTGTGGTTTCTGGTGTGCGTAGTTGTGGTGTCTGGTGTGTGTAGCTGGGGTTTCTAGTGTGTGTAGTTGGGGTTTCTAGTGTGTGTAGTTGGGGTGTGTGGTGTGTGTAGTTGGGGTGTCTGGTGTGTGTAGTTGCAGGGGTGTAGTTGGGGTGTCTGGTGTGTGTAGTTGGGGTGTCTAGTGTGTGTTGTTGTGGTGTCTGTAGTTGTGATGTCTGGTGTTTGTGTAGTTGTGGTTTCTGGTGTCTGTAGTTGTGGTTTCTGGTGTGTGTAGTTGTGGTTTCTGGTGTGTGTGTTGATGTGGTGTGTGTAGTTGTGGTGTCTGGTGTGTGTAGTTGGGGTGTCTGATGTGTGTAGTTGGGGTGTCTGGTGTGTGTAGTTGTGGTGTCTGGTGTGTGTGTTGATGTAGTGTGTGTAGTTGTGGTTTCTGGTATGTGTAGTTGTGGTGCCTGGTGTGTGTGTAGATGCGGTGTGTATAGTTGATGAGTGTGGTATGTGTAGATTTGATGTGTGTAGATGTGGTGTGTGTAGTTTCGGTGTGTGTAGTTGATGAGCGTGGTATGTGTAGATTTGATGTGTGTAGATGTGGTGTGTGTAGGTGTGGTGTGTGTAGTTGATGAGCGTGGTATGTGTAGATTTGATGTGTGTAGATGTGGTGTGTGTAGTTTCGGTGTGTGTAGTTGATGAGCGTGGTATGTGTAGTTTGGTGTGTGTAGATGTGGTGTGTGTGTAGGTGTGGTGTGTGTAGATTTGATGTGTGTAGATTTGATGTGTGTAGATGCAGTGTGTGTAGGTGTGGTGTGTGTAGTTGATGAGCGTGGTATGTGTAGTATGGTGTGTGTAGTTTCGGTGTGTGTAGTTTTGGTGTGTGTAGTTTCGGTGTGTGTAGTTGATGAGCGTGGCGTGTGGTCCAGTCAGCGGTCAGTACCTTGGCAGTTGGGGTAGGAGTGGAAGCCTGATCTACACTGCTCACATCGCGGTCCCTGGAACTCTGGACGACACACACACCGTCCAGACCAATCACAGCCCTCTGGGAGGGAACCCACGCTGCTACAGCCACACACTGACAGAGGGGAAAGACAAACAGAGTTTGTGTGACAACATTTATGAACTTTTATTGTAATTCCAATTCCAGAAACAATTCACTCAACAGGCAAGCGGTCCTGAGTCAGTATTGAGCTGTATATCAGTATTGAGCTGTATATCCGTATTGAGCTGTATATCCATGGTCCTGTGTGTTGTGTCAGTATTGATCTGTATATCAGTATTGATCTGTATATCAGTATTGAGCTGTATATACATGGTCCTGTCTGTATATCAGTATTGAGCTGTATATCAGTATTGAGCTGTATATCCATGGTCCTGTCTGTATATCAGTATTGAGCTGTATATCAGTATTGAGCTGTATATCCATGGTCCTGTCTGTATATCAGTATTGATCTGTATATCAGTATTGAGCTGTATATCAGTATTGAGCTGTATATCCATGGTCCTGTCTGTTGTGTCAGTATTGAGCTGTATATCAGTATTGAACTGTATATACATGGTCCTGTCTGTATATCAGTATTGAGCTGTATATCCGTGGTCCTGTCTGTATATCGGTATTGAGCTGTATATCAGTATTGAGCTGTATATCCATGGTCCTGTGTGTTGTGTCAGTATTGAGCTGTATATCAGTATTGAGCTGTATATCAGTATTGAGCTCTACATCAGTATTGAGCTGTATATCAGTATTGAGCTCTATATCAGTATTGAGCTGTATATCCATGGTCCTGTGTGTTGTGTCAGTATTGAGCTGTATATCAGTATTGAGCTGTATATCCATGGTCCTGTCTGTTGTGTCAGTATTGAGCTGTATATCCATGGTCCTGTCTGTTGTGTCAGTATTGAGCTGTATATCAGTATTGAGCTGTATATCAGTATTGAGCTGTATATCCATGGTCCTGTCTGTTGTGTCAGTATTGAGCTGTATATCCATGGTCCTGTCTGTATATCAGTATTGAGCTGTATATCCATGGTCCTGTCTGTTGTGACAGTATTAAGCTGTATATCAGTATTGAGCTGTATATCCATGGTCCTGTCTGTATATCAGTATTGAGCTGTATATCAGTATTGAGCTGTATATTCATGGTCCTGTCTGTTGTGTCAGCTTTCTGAAGAGAGACATTTAGCAGACAATGTTTTTTGGAGCCAATGTTTGGCAGACAGACAATCACTTTGGCACAGTGGGTAACAATGTGTTGGCAGATGCTCACGTCGGCAGAGGGGGTAGTTGAAGTAGCCTGGAGCACACTGGTCACATGAGTAGCCCTGGAAGCCTTGGTGACACTGGCACTGCCCCGTCAGCGTATCACACCTACCACCCTGGCACCCCGCGCCTGAGCACCGACATGCTGGCGGAGGAGAGGGCACACTGGGGTCATTACACAACCAACAAGTGTGTTTGTGTTTGTTTGTGGGGCTGGGGAGTATGAGCATGCCTGACAGTGTATAAAGTTATCTAGTGTATATATCTGTGTGTAGTTAGTGTATATGTCTGTGTGTAGTTATCTAGTGTATATATCTAGTGTATATGTCTGTATGTAGTTATCTAGTGTATATCTCTGTGTGTATTTATCTAGTGTATAGTCTCGCTGGGTGGTATCTAGTGTATAGTCTCTCTGGGTGGTATCTAGTGTATAGTCTCTCTGGGTGGTATCTAGTGTATAGTCTCTCTGGGTGGTATCTAGTGTATAGTCTCTCTGGGTGGTATCTAGTGTATAGTCTCTATGGGTGGTATCTAGTGTATAGTCTCTCTGGGTGGTATCTAGTGTATATCTCTGGGTGGTATCTAGTGTATAGTCTCTCTGGGTGGTATCTAGTGTATAGTCTCGCTGGGTGGTATCTAGTGTATAGTCTCTCTGGGTAGTATCTAGTGTATAGTCTTTCTGGGTGGTATCTAGTGTATAGTATCTCTGGGTGGTATCTAGTGTATAGTCTCTCTGGGTGGTATCTAGTGTATATCGCTGGGTGGTATCTAGTGTATAATCTCTCTGGGTGGTATCTAGTGTATAGTCTCTATGGGTGGTATCTAGTGTATAGTCTCTCTGGGTGGTATCTAGTGTATGGTCTCTGGGTGGTATCTAGTGTATAGTCTCTCTGGGTGGTATCTAGTGTATATCGCTGGGTGGTATCTAGTGTATAATCTCTCTGGGTGGTATCTAGTGTATAGTCTCTCTGGGTGGTATCTAGTGTATAGTCTCTCTGGGTGGTATCTAGTGTATGGTCTCTGGGTGGTATCTAGTGTATAGTCTCTCTGGGTGGTATCTAGTGTATAGTCTCTCTGGGTGGTATCTAGTGTATTGTCTCTCTGGGTGGTATCTAGTGTATAGTCTCTCTGGGTGGTATCTAGTGTATAGTCTCTCTGGGTGGTATCTTACCCTGGCAGTTGAGTCCGTAGTACCCTGGGACACAGACGTCACAGTGTTCCCCAGTGAAGCCGGGTTTGCAGATACAGGTGCGGGTACGTGGATCAGGACGGCAGGAGTTTCCCTCCGTCCCAGCAGCACTGCACTCACAGTCTACACAGAGACAGAGACAGAGACACATACTGTTACTGTAGCCAAGGATAGACTTGACTTTGTTTGCTTCTGCTAATCCCGTCCCCCCCATTGCCTATCTCATCAATCCAATAGGGTTTGACGGTCCAACACAAGTAGAGACGTGTACAACGCGGAGAAAATGATTGGTTATAATAACACATGATACTACAGATGGAGAAAAATGTGTCTTGTCTGACTCCGTCGGTATAATTTGTACTACACGTTTTGAATAATTTGAAGAAATAAAATATATATTTGAAAGACTTACTGATGATTTCTCCGGCAGGTTTAGCTTCTCTGTTGCTATTGTTGTTGTTGAGGTAGGTTGCTATGGCTGGCAGAAACACGCATTAGACAAGTTATAGCAGCAGTCCCCTTGAGAGAGAGTTCTTATCGATCCTGGGCTGCTGTAAAGCTCTAGGATCTGTTTCCCAAACAGAGATAATTTAGTCCTGAACTAAACAGCTATTTCAATAGACATTCTCCACTGAGAATGATTTTTGTTGTTGTCCAGGACTAGGTTAAATCTGTGTCCAGGGAAACTGTCCCTCACTGGTCACCCCCAAAGCCAATTCCTCCTTTGGTCGTCTTTCCTTCCAGTTCTCTGCTGCCAATGACTGGAATGAACTGCAAAAATCTCTGAAGCTGGAGACTCATATCTCCCTCACTAGCTTTAAGCGCAAGCTGTCAGAGCAGCTCACAGATCGTTGCACCTGTACATAGCCCATCTGTAAATAGCCCATCCAACTACCTCATCCCCATACTGTTTTTATTTATTTATCTTGCTCCTTTGCACCCCAGTATCTCTACTTGAACATTCATCTTCTGCACATCTACCATTCCAGTGTTTAATTGCTATATTGTAATTACTTCGCCACCATGGCCTATTTATTGCCTTAACTCCCTTAACTTACCTAATTTGCACTTACTGGATATAGACTTGTTGTTTTCTTTTGTTCTACTGTATCATTGACTGTATGTTTTGTTTATTCCATGTGTAACTCTGTGTTGTTGTATGTGTCGAACTGCAATGCTTTATCTTGGCCAGGTCGCAGTTGCAAATGAGAACTTGTTCTCAACTCAGCCTACCTGGTTAAATAAAGGTGAAATAAAATCAAAAAGACTACTTCCTGTTTATGCTCTACAACTTTGTACCCAAAGACCTATTTTATGAGAACCATAACAATGATTTTTTTTATTCTGGATACTTACAGTAGCAGTCTGGGAAGTTAATGTATCCCTCAGCACAGGAGTCACAGTTCTCTCCGGTGTAGTTGGATTTACAGTAACAACGACCTGTCAGATCCTCACAGGTACCATCTGTGAACTCTGACCGGCACACACAGGCTGCAGAGAGGAGGAGGAGGAGGAGGAGGAAGAGGAGGAAGTGGAGGTGGAGGAGGAGGAGGAGGAGGAGGAGGAGGAGGAGGAGGATGAAGAGGAAGGGGAAGGGGAGGAGGAGGAGAAGGAGGAGGAAGAGGAGGAAGAGGAAGAGGAGGAGAAGGAGGAGGAAGATGAGGTGAACGAAGACAATCAACTCTATTAATCTGCTGTCAAGTAACAAACATCACTTGTAAGAAACATTATCATCAAGACCCACAGTTCAGCTACAACACCATTTTCTTTCCACATAAGTGACTAATTAAATATTATCTTTCAAACACACCAATCAACATGTATTTTAGTTTGAATATAAACTGTCACTCACGGGAGCAGGCCAATGGGGAGTCCAGGGGATGGTCAGGTGATCTGTAGTAGGTGAGGATACAGCGCTCACAGTTGACACCAGTGGTGTGATGCTGGCAGTGGAAAGCAAGATACAATGAGTCAATGACATACAACACAGGATTATAATGAATCGATGACATACAACACAGGATTACAATGAGTCAATGACATACAACACAGGAATACAATGAGTCAATGACATACAACACAGGATTACAATGAGTTAATGACATACAACACAGGATTACAATGAGTCCATGACATACAACACAGGATTACAATGAGTCAATGACATACAACACAGGAATACAATGAGTCAATGACATACAACACAGGATTACAATGAGTCAATGACATACAACACAGGAATACAATGAGTCAATGACATACAACACAGGATTACAATGAGTCAATGACATACAACACAGGATTACAATGAGTAGATGACATACAACACAGGATTAGAATGAATCGATGACATACAACACAGGAATACAATGAATCGATGACATACAACACAGGATTAGAATGAGTCAATGACATACAACACAGGATTACAATGAATCGATGACATACAACACAGGACTACAATGAGTTAATGACATACAACACAGGAATACAATGAGTCAATGACATACAACACAGGATTACAATGAGTCAATGACATACAACACAGGAATACAATGAATCGATGACATACAACACAGGAATACAATGAATCGATGACATACAACACAGGAATACAATGAGTTAATGACATACAACACAGGACTACAATGAGTCGATGACATACAACACAGGATTACAATGAATCGATGACATACAACACAGGAATACAATGAGTTAATGACATACAACACAGGAATACAATGAATCGATGACATACAACACAGGATTACAATGAGTCAATGACATACAACACAGGAATACAATGAGTCAATGACATACAACACAGGATTACAATGAGTCAATGACATACAACACAGGATTACAATGAGTAGATGACATACAACACAGGATTAGAATGAATCGATGACATACAACACAGGAATACAATGAATCGATGACATACAACACAGGATTAGAATGAGTCAATGACATACAACACAGGATTACAATGAATCGATGACATACAACACAGGACTACAATGAGTTAATGACATACAACACAGGAATACAATGAGTCAATGACATACAACACAGGATTACAATGAGTCAATGACATACAACACAGGAATACAATGAATCGATGACATACAACACAGGAATACAATGAATCGATGACATACAACACAGGAATACAATGAGTTAATGACATACAACACAGGACTACAATGAGTCGATGACATACAACACAGGATTACAATGAATCGATGACACACAACACAGGATTACAATGAGTCAATGACACACAACACAGGATTACAATGAGTCAATGACATACAACACAAGATTACAATGAGTCGATGACACACAACACAGGATTACAATGAGTCAATGACATACAACACAAGATTACACTCAGCAATGTAGATCAGGACACAGTGTAGATTACATGGAGCTGGTGCAATGGAATAAATAATGTAATGTCTTTTGCTAAATTGATTGATTATATTTAATTGGTTGAACAAATGTAATTTCACTTGTCTGGGCCATGTCTTTTATCTTCTGTAATCATCTCCTACTGTAAGGAGTAGGTGCTGATAAAAGGGCAGTAGTAATACCTGACACTCCATGCAGACTCCGCCCCCCCTGTACTGTCCCTGGACGTTGATGCTAGCTCTCCTCTGGTCAACCTCGGGGTCGTAGTAACAGCCAAACGAGTGTTGGTTACAGTTACACGCTGAAAGAAATATGAACAGAAAATAAGGAATCACTCAACCATATCACACAAAGACATTTAGTTTATCAGAGAGTTTGAAACCACACAGAAACGGACATATGAACGTATGAAACGAGAAACGCCTAGTGGCGGGCCCGGGCGCCTGCAAGCTGACTTCTGTCGTCAGCTGGAACGCGTTTCCTTCCGATACGTTGGTTTGGCTGACTTCTGTCATCAGTTGGAACGCGTTTCCTTCCGATACGTTGGTTTGGCTGACTTCTGTCATCAGTTGGAACGCGTTTCCTTCCGATACGTTGGTTTGGCTGACTTCTGTCATCAGTTGGAACGCGTTTCCTTCCGATATGTTGGTTTGGCTGACTTCTGTCAACATTTGGAACGCGTTTCCTTCCGATACGTTGGTTTGGCTGACTTCTGTCATCATTTGGAACGCGTTTCCTTCCGATACGTTGGTTTGGCTGACTTCTGTCGTCAGCTGGAACGCGTTTCCCTCCGATACGTTGGTTCGGCTGACTTCTGTCATCATTTGGAACGCGTTTCCCTCCGATACGTTGGTTCGGCTGACTTCTGTCATCATTTGGAACGCGTTTCCCTCCGATACGTTGGTTCGGCTGACTTCTGTCGTCAGTTGGAACGCGTTTCCCTCCGATACGTTGGTTCGGCTGACTTCTGTCATCAGTTGGAACGCGTTTCCTTCCGATACGTTGGTTCGGCTGACTTCTGTCATCAGCTGGAACGCGTTTCCTTCCGATACGTTGGTTCGGCTGACTCTGTCGTCAGTTGGAACGCGTTTCCCTCCGATACGTTGGTTCGGCTGACTTCTGGGTTAAGCGAGCAGTGTGTTAAGAAGCAGCGTGGTTTGGCGGGACATGCTTCGTAAGGATCGCAACTACTAATTAAAAACAAAATGTTAAAAAATACACGAGCTACAGTGAATGAAACAGATAACCTGGAAACAGACACACAAACAAAAAAATATTATGTGTATCAACACACACACTGGTCTCATCCCAACCAAAGCTATCATTTATTGACCAGTCTCATCCCAACCAAAGCTGTCATTTACAGACCTGTCTCATCCCAACCAAAGCTGTCATTTACAGACCTGTCTCATCCCAACCAAAGCTATAATTTACAGACCCGTCTCATCCCAACCAAAGCTATAATTTACAGACCCGTCTCATCCCAACCAAAGCTATAATTTACAGACCCGTCTCATCCCAACCAAAGCTATAATTTACAGACCCGTCTCATCCCAACCAAAGCTATAATTTACAGACCCGTCTCATCCCAACCAAAGCTATAATTTACAGACCCGTCTCATCCCAACCAAAGCTATAATTTACAGACCCGTCTCATCCCAACCAAAGCTATAATTTACAGACCCGTCTCATCCCAACCAAAGCTATAATTTACAGACCCGTCTCATCCCAACCAAAACTATCATTTACAGACCCATTTCAATTCAGTCAATTCAGGAAGTAAACAGACTTTGAGGAAGTAAACTGACCTCCTGAATTTAAATGGAATTAACCCCAACCCTGCTTCTCAGGGACCTCTGATGAACCAAAGGTTTTAGATAGAAGAACCTTTATACTGAGATGGATGGAGTTGGAAGAAACACTGTGGCTACAAGCATCGTTCTGCCCTTCCTCACTGCTGCTTTCCTCACTGCTGCCCTTCCTCACTGCTGCCCTTCCTCACTGCTGCCCTTCCTCACTGCTGCTTTCCTCACTGCTGCCCTTCCTCACTGCTGCCCTTCCTCACTGCTGCCCTTCCTCACTGCTGCCCTTCCTCACTGCCGCCCTTCCTCACTGCTGCTTTCCTCACTGCTGCTTTTCTCACTGCTGCCTTTCCCACAGATGTTCTGTTGTCACATAGTCGGAGCAGGAACTATACCAGACCATATCAACAAGACTGAAATCATCCTTCTGGCTTTTCTCACTGCTGCCTTTCTCACAGATGTTCTGTTGTCACATAGTCGGAGCAGGAACTGTACCAGACCATATCAACAAGACTGAACTGTACCAGACCATATCAACAAGACTGAACCATACCAGACCATATCTACAAGACTGAACCATACCAGACCATATCAACAAGACTGAACCATACCAGACCATATCTACAAGACTGAACCATACCAGACCATATCAACAAGACTGAACCATACCAGACCATATCAACAAGACTGAACCGTACCAGACCATATCAACAAGACTGAACCATACCAGCCCATATCAACAAGACTGAACCATACCAGACCATATCAACAAGACTGAACCATACCAGACCATATCAACAAGACTGAACCATACCAGACCATATCAACAAGACTGAACCATACCAGACCATATCGTACCAGACCATATCAACCAGACCAGACCATATCAACAAGACTGAACCATACCAGACCATATCAACAAGACTGAACCATACCAGACCATATCAACAAGACTGAACCATACCAGACCATATCAACAAGACTGAACCATACCAGAC
This sequence comes from Oncorhynchus mykiss, assembly GCF_013265735.2. Lineage (NCBI taxonomy): Eukaryota > Metazoa > Chordata > Actinopteri > Salmoniformes > Salmonidae > Oncorhynchus > Oncorhynchus mykiss. The sequence continues at coordinate 73,612,393 of NC_048573.1, forward strand.
CATATCTACAAGACTGAACCATACCAGACCATATCAACAAGACTGAACCGTACCAGACCATATCAACAAGACTGAACCATACCAGACCATATCAACAAGACTGAACCATACCAGACCATATCAACAAGACTGAACCGTACCAGACCATATCAACAAGACTGAACCATACCAGACTATCAACAAGACTGAACCATACCAGAACATATCAACAAGACTGAACCATACCAGACCATATCAACAAGACTGAACCATACCAGACCATATCAACAAGACTGAACCATACCAGACCATATCAACAAGACTGAACCATACCAGACCATATCAACAAGACTGAACCATACCAGACCATATCAACAAGACTGAACCGTACCAGACCATATCAACAAGACTGAACCATACCCGACCATATCAACAAGACTGAACCGTACCAGACCATATCAACAAGACTGAACCATACCAGACCATATCAACAAGACTGAACCGTACCAGACCATATCAACAAGACTGAACCGTACCAGACCATATCAACAAGACTGAACCATACCAGACCATATCAACAAGACTGAACCATACCAGACCATATCAACAAGACTGAACCATACCAGACCATATCAACAAGACTGAACCATACCAGACCATATCAACAAGACTGAACCATACCAGACCATATCGTACCAGACCATATCAACCAGACCAGACCATATCAACAAGACTGAACCATACCAGACCATATCAACAAGACTGAACCATACCAGACCATATCAACAAGACTGAACCATACCAGACCATATCAACAAGACTGAACCATACCAGACCATATCTACAAGACTGAACCATACCAGACCATATCTACAAGACTGAACCATAACAGACCATATCAACAAGACTGAACCGTACCAGACCATATCAACAAGACTGAACCATACCAGACCATATCAACAAGACTGAACCATACCAGACCATATCAACAAGACTGAACCGTACCAGACCATATCAACAAGACTGAACCATACCAGACTATCAACAAGACTGAACCATACCAGAACATATCAACAAGACTGAACCATACCAGACCATATCAACAAGACTGAACCATACCAGACCATATCAACAAGACTGAACCATACCAGACCATATCAACAAGACTGAACCATACCAGACCATATCTACAAGACTGAACCATACCAGACCATATCTACAAGACTGAACCATACCAGACCATATCAACAAGACTGAACCGTACCAGACCATATCAACAAGACTGAACCATACCAGACCATATCAACAAGACTGAACCATACCAGACCATATCAACAAGACTGAACCGTACCAGACCATATCAACAAGACTGAACCATACCAGACTATCAACAAGACTGAACCATACCAGAACATATCAACAAGACTGAACCATACCAGACCATATCAACAAGACTGAACCATACCAGACCATATCAACAAGACTGAACCATACCAGACCATATCAACAAGACTGAACCATACCAGACCATATCAACAAGACTGAACCGTACCAGACCATATCAACAAGACTGAACCATACCCGACCATATCAACAAGACTGAACCGTACCAGACCATATCAACAAGACTGAACCATACCAGACCATATCAACAAGACTGAACCATACCAGACCATATCAACAAGACTGAACCATACCAGACCATATCAACAAGACTGAACCATACCAGACCATATCAACAAGACTGAACCATACCAGACCATATCAACAAGACTGAACCATACCAGACCATATCAACAAGACTGAACCATACCAGACCATATCAACAAGACTGAACCATACCAGACCATATCAACAAGACTGAACCATACCAGACCATATCAACAAGACTGAACCATACCAGACCATATCAACAAGACTGAACCATACCAGACCATATCAACAAGACTGAACCGTACCAGACCATATCAACAAGACTGAACCGTACCAGACCATATCAACAAGACTGAACCATACCAGACCATATCAACAAGACTGAACCATACCAGACCATATCAACAAGACTGAACCATACCAGACCATATCAACAAGACTGAACCATACCAGACCATATCAACAAGACTGAACCATACCAGACCATATCAACAAGACTGAACCATACCAGACCATATCAACAAGACTGAACCATACCAGACCATATCAACAAGACTGAACCATACCAGACCATATCAACAAGACTGAACCATACCAGACCATATCAACAAGACTGAACCGTACCAGACCATATCAACAAGACTGAACCATACCAGACCATATCAACAAGACTGAACCGTACCAGACCATATCAACAAGACTGAACCATACCAGACCATATCAACAAGACTGAACCGTACCAGACCATATCAACAAGACTGAACCATACCAGACCATATCAACAAGACTGAACCATACCAGACCATATCAACAAGACTGATCCATACCAGACCATATCAACAAGACTGAATCATACCAGACCATATCAACAAGACTGAACCATACCAGACCATATCAACAAGACTGAACCGTACCAGACCATATCAACAAGACTGAACCATACCAGACCATATCAACAAGACTGAACCGTACCAGACCATATCAACAAGACTGAACCATACCAGACCATATCAACAAGACTGAACCATACCAGACCATATCAACAAGACTGAACCATACCAGACCATATCAACAAGACTGAACCATACCAGACCATATCAACAAGACTGAACCATACCAGACCATATCAACAAGACTGAACCATACCAGACCATATCAACAAGACTGAACCGTACCAGACCATATCAACAAGACTGAACCATACCAGACCATATCAA
>NC_048573.1:73620241-73635241 GCF_013265735.2 Oncorhynchus mykiss
TTTATAGGGGTTATATATAATCTGGTGTAAAAACAGATTTATAGGGGATATATATAATCTGGTGTAAAAACAGATTTATAGGGGATATATATATAATCTGGTGTAAAAACAGATTTATAAGGGTTATATATAATCTGGTGTAAAAACAGATTTATAGGGGTTATATATAATCTGGTGTAAAAACAGATTTATAGGGGTTATATATAATCTGGTGTAAAAACAGATTCTTAGGGGTTATATATAATCTGGTGTAAAAACAGATTTATAGGGGTTATATATAATCTGGTGTAAAAACAGATTTATAAGGGATATATATAATCTGGTGTAAAAACAGATTTATAGGGGTTATATATAATCTGGTGTAAAAACAGATTTATAGGGGTTATTTATAATCTGGTGTAAAAACAGATTTATAGGGGATATATATAATCTGGTGTAAAAACAGATTTATAGGGGTTATATATAATCTGGTGTAAAAACAGATTTATAGGGGTTATATATAATCTGGTGTAAAAACAGATTTATAGGGGTTATATATAATCTGGTGTAAAAACAGATTTATAGGGGTTATATATAATCTGGTGTAAAAACAGATTTATAAGGGATATATATAATGGTAATAACTACAGGTCAAGAGACTGCTGATACAATACTTTGAAGATTGCTCTGATTACAATGGCTTTGGACTGGTCAGGATGCGTTTCAAAACACCAAGGGGAAATCCAATACTGAGAGATTTTTTTTAGAAGCCTGTTTCGATGCTTTCCATCAGGTGGATTCGTGATGAAAACACCTCAGCATTGTGACTCCTGCCCCTCTTTCTACATCACATAGATACGATCAGTTTAAATGTACAGATTCTTTGCTCCACGTGAAAACACACATTGTTATAATACTTCCTGCTCTGTGAGGGACTGTACTCTGGGTGCCGTCGTTCCTGGTCTGTAGAAATAATATAGCATCAGTATAAGTGGTGAGAGTATGCCTGTGTGGGTGAGAGTATGCCTGTGTGGGTGAGAGTATGCCTGTGTGGGTGAGAGTATGCCTGTGTGGGTGAGAGTATGCCTGTGTGGGTGAGAGTATGCCTGTGTGGGTGAGAGTATGCCTGTGTGGGTGAGAGTATGCCTGTGTGGGTGAGAGTATGCCTGTGTGGGTGAGAGTATGCCTGTGTGGGTGAGAGTATGCCTGTGTGGGTGAGAGTATGCCTGTGTGGGTGAGAGTATGCCTTTGTGGGTGGGGGGGTGGGGGGGGGGGGTGTATTTGGGCCTGACAAAAACTAGTGAACGCAATTGTCTAGACACCCCACAAGACATGCCACCAGAGGTCTCTTCACAGTCCCCAAGTCCAGAAACAGACTATGGGAGGCGCACAGTACTACATAGAGCCATGACGACATGGAACTCTATTCCACAGTACTACATAGAGCCATGACTACATGGAACTCTATTCCACAGTACTACGTAGAGCCATGACTACATGGAACTCTATTCCACAGTACTACATAGAGCCATGACTACATGGAACTCTATTCCACAGTACTACGTAGAGACATGACTACATGGAACTCTATTCCACAGTACTACATAGAGCCATGGCTACATGGAACTCTATTCCACAGTACTACATAGAGCCATGACTACATGGAACTCTATTCCACAGTACTACATAGAGCCATGACTACATGGAACTCTATTCCACAGTACTACATAGAGCCATGACTACATGGAACTCTATTCCACAGTACTACATAGAGCCATGCCTACATGGAACTCTATTCCACAGTATTACATAGAGCCATGACTACATGGAGCTCTATTCCACAGTACTACATAGAGCCATGACTACATGGAACTCTATTCCACAGTACTACATAGAGCCATGACTACATGGAACTCTATTCCACAGTACTACATAGAGCCATGACTACATGGAACTCTATTCCACAGTACTACATAGAGCCATGACTACATGGAACTCTATTCCACAGTATTACATAGAGCCATGACTACATGGAACTCTATTCCACAGTACTACATAGAGCCATGACTACATGGAACTCTATTCCACAGTACTACATAGAGCCATGACTACATGGAACTCTATTCCACAGTATTACATAGAGCCATGACTACATGGAACTCTATTCCACAGTACTACATAGAGCCATGACTACATGGAACTCTATTACACAGTACTACATAGAGCCATGACTACATGGAACTCTATTACACAGTACTACATAGAGCCATGACTACATGGAACTCTATTCCACAGTACTACATAGAGCCATGACTACATGGAACTCTATTCCACAGTACTACGTAGAGACATGACTACATGGAACTCTATTCCACAGTACTACATAGAGCCATGGCTACATGGAACTCTATTCCACAGTACTACATAGAGCCATGACTACATGGAACTCTATTCCACAGTACTACATAGAGCCATGACTACATGGAACTCTATTCCACAGTACTACATAGAGCCATGACTACATGGAACTCTATTCCACAGTACTACATAGAGCCATGCCTACATGGAACTCTATTCCACAGTATTACATAGAGCCATGACTACATGGAGCTCTATTCCACAGTACTACATAGAGCCATGACTACATGGAACTCTATTCCACAGTACTACATAGAGCCATGCCTACATGGAACTCTATTCCACAGTATTACATAGAGCCATGACTACATGGAGCTCTATTCCACAGTACTACATAGAGCCATGACTACATGGAACTCTATTCCACAGTACTACATAGAGCCATGACTACATGGAACTCTATTCCACAGTACTACATAGAGCCATGACTACATGGAACTCTATTCCACAGTACTACATAGAGCCATGACTACATGGAACTCTATTCCACAGTATTACATAGAGCCATGACTACATGGAACTCTATTCCACAGTACTACATAGAGCCATGACTACATGGAACTCTATTCTAACTCTATATATTCTATAGTATATCACAGTATATATTCTATAGTATATCACAGTATATATTCTATAGTATATCACAGTACGTATTCTATAGTATATCACAGTATATATTCTATAGTATATCACAGTATATATTCTATAGTTTATCACAGTATATATTCTATAGTTTATCACAGTATATATTCTATAGTTTATCACAGTATATATATTCTATAGTATATCACAGTACGTATTCTATAGTATATCACAGTATATATTCTATAGTATATCACAGTATATATTCTATAGTTTATCACAGTATATATTCTATAGTTTATCACAGTATATATTCTATAGTTTATAACAGTATATATTCTATAGTATATCACAGTATGTATTCTATAGTTTCCACAGTAGGTAGTCCTATTGCCAACCATCATCAGTTGATCCCGTAAATAATTCCTGAATGACAGTCGAGTGATTAAAAGATGTAATTTCCTGCTTTATTTACAGCAGGTTCCAATAAGAAAGCATCAAGGTAATGAGTCAGTGTTTTCATATGTTTCTGTGCTTCGGGATTGGACACCAAGTCCACTGCGCGCAAATGTGTAGGCTATTGCGCAACACCCACCGGTATTGTGTGAATATCCTAATGATAATGATGTTGAGAGCCCGGTAACAGATCGACTGTAAGTCCCCTTAACCATAGACTGTTGTTAGGAATACATTGTCTCTAAATTCACAATGTGTGACGGTTTTCTTGTGTCGAAGGAGAGGCGGACCAAAACGCAGCGTGGTTATTACTCATGGTTCTTTAATATAGAAACTACACATGAATAGACTAACAAAACCAAGAAATGTGAAAAACCAAGAAATGTGAAAAACCAAGACAGCCCTTTCTGGTGCAAACACAGAGACAGGAACAATCACCCACAAAAACCCAACACCAAACAGGCTACCTAAATATGGTTCCCAATCAGAGACAATGACTAACACCTGCCTCTGATTGAGAACCATATCAGGGGCCAAACATAGAAATAGACAAACTAGACGTGTAACATAGAACGCCCACTCAGATCACACCCTGACCAAACAAAACATAGAAACATACAAAGCAAACTACGGTCAGGGTGTGACACAATGTTTACATTTCTACAGGTCAGACTTTTAAAAAATTGTAAACGTCCAAATGTCGACCTTCTACCAGATGTATGTTTCTTCCCCCTGAACTGTTTAATTTTAATTATTTATAACAATTCAGTACGATATAGCCGATAGAATATTTAGCCCACAATGATTTGATTTTATTTTATAGACCAAATTAAAGAACAACTATGCATGCTTTCATGAAAAGCATTAAATAGACACAACATTTTTCACATTCTTGAATAAACAAAAACTGTAACAGAAACAGGCTACGACTCGCTTCACAGTTTCCCCCCTCCCCCCAAGCAGGCCTACAAGGAAACTCAATGTTGTCAACTCAATGATGTTGAGAAGCGCGGGGGTCCGTATGCAAACAAACACGTAGGTGAGAGGTAAAGAGAGGAGTCAGGTTCATTTAACACTAAATGTCTTAAATTAATTAACAGAATTTATGTGTGTAATTTAGGTGTAGTAATCTCTACAGAATATATTGAGGTTTAGTAATCTCTACAGAATCAATTTAGGTGTAGTAATCTCTACAGAATCAATTGAGGTGTAGTAATCTCTACAGAATATATTGAGGTTTAGTCATCTCTACAGAATCAATTGAGGTGTAGTAATCTCTACAGAATATATTGAGGTGTAGTAATCTCTACAGAATATATTGAGGTTTAGTCATCTCTACAGAATCTATTGAGGTGTAGTAATCTCTACAGAATATATTGAGGTGTAGTAATCTCTACAGAATATATTGAGGTTTAGTAATCTCTACAGAATATATTGGTGTAGTAATCTCTACAGAATCTATTGAGGTGTAGTAATCTCTACAGAATCTATTGAGGTGTAGTAATCTCTACAGAATATATTGAGGTGTAGTAATCTCTACAGAATATATTGAGGTGTAGTAATCTCTACAGAATCTATTGAGGTGTAGTAATCTCTACAGAATATATTGAGGTGTAGTAATCTCTACAGAATCTATTGAGGTGTAGTAATCTCTACATAATCTATTGAGGTGTAGTAATCTCTACAGAATATATTGAGGTGTAGTAATCTCTACAGAATATATTGAGGTTTAGTAATCTCTACAGAATATATTGGTGTAGTAATCTCTACAGAATCTATTGAGGTGTAGTAATCGCTACAGAATCTATTGAGGTGTAGTAATCTCTACATAATCTATTGAGGTGTAGTAATCTCTACAGAATATATTGAGGTGTAGTAATCTCTACAGAATATATTGAGGTGTAGTAATCTCTACAGAATATATTGAGGTGTAGTAATCTCTACAGAATCTATTGAGGTGTAGTAATCTCTACAGAATATATTGGTGTAGTAATCTCTACAGAATCTATTGAGGTGTAGTAATCTCTACAGAATCTATTGAGGTGTAGTAATCTCTACATAATCTATTGAGGTGTAGTAATCTCTACAGAATCTATTGAGGTGTAGTAATCTCTACAGAATATATTGAGGTGTAGTAATCTCTACAGAATATATTGAGGTTTAGTAATCTCTACAGAATATATTGGTGTAGTAATCTCTACAGAATCTATTGAGGTGTAGTAATCTCTACAGAATATATTGAGGTGTAGTAATCTCTACAGAATCTATTGAGGTGTAGTAATCTCTACAGAATCTATTGAGGTGTAGTAATCTCTACAGAATATATTGAGGTGTAGTAATCTCTACAGAATATATTGAGGTGTAGTAATCTCTACAGAATCTATTGAGGTGTAGTAATCTCTACAGAATATATTGAGGTGTAGTAATCTCTACAGAATATATTGAGGTGTAGTAATCTCTACAGAATCTATTGAGGTGTAGTAATCTCTACAGAATATATTGAGGTGTAGTAATCTCTACAGAATCTATTGAGGTGTAGAGAAGCTATTGAGGTGTAGTAATCTCTACAGAATCTATTGAGGTGTAGTAATCTCTACAGAATCTATTGAGGTGTAGTAATCTCTACATAATCTATTGAGGTGTAGTAATCTCTACAGAATATATTGAGGTGTAGTAATCTCTACAGAATATATTGAGGTGTAGTAATCTCTACAGAATATATTGAGGTGTAGTAATCTCTACAGAATATATTGAGGTGTAGTAATCTCTACAGAATATATTGAGGTGTAGTAATCTCTACAGAATCTATTGAGGTGTAGTAATCTCTACATAATCTATTGAGGTGTAGTAATCTCTACAGAATATATTGAGGTGTAGTAATCTCTACATAATCTATTGAGGTGTAGTAATCTCTACAGAATATATTGAGGTGTAGTAATCTCTACAGAATATATTGAGATGTAGTAATCTCTACAGAATATATTGAGGTGTAGTAATCTCTACAGAATCTATTGAGGTGTAGTAATCTCTACAGAATATATTGAGGTGTAGTAATCTCTACAGAATATATTGAGGTTTAGTAATCTCTACAGAATATATTGGTGTAGTAATCTCTACAGAATCTATTGAGGTGTAGTAATCTCTACAGAATCTATTGAGGTGTAGTAATCTCTACATAATCTATTGAGGTGTAGTAATCTCTACAGAATATATTGAGGTGTAGTAATCTCTACAGAATATATTGAGGTGTAGTAATCTCTACAGAATATATTGAGGTGTAGTAATCTCTACAGAATATATTGAGGTGTAGTAATCTCTACAGAATATATTGGTGTAGTAATCTCTACAGAATCTATTGAGGTGTAGTAATCTCTACAGAATATATTGAGGTGTAGTAATCTCTACAGAATATATTGAGGTGTAGTAATCTCTACAGAATATATTGGTGTAGTAATCTCTACAGAATCTATTGAGGTGTAGTAATCTCTACAGAATATATTGAGGTGTAGTAATCTCTACAGAATATATTGGTGTAGTAATCTCTACAGAATATATTGAGGTGTAGTAATCTCTACAGAATATATTGAGGTGTAGTAATCTCTACAGAATCTATTGAGGTGTAGTAATCTCTATTCTAGAAGCTATCGTCTATTAGTGTATAGTCAGACTGTCCCTCTTACTTGTAGGGGTCGTTGGGGTCGTGTGGGTCGCAGGCCTCAGCGTGTCCGTTACACACACAGCGTCCTCCGATACTGATGTCCTTGATACTGTAGTAATACTGCAGGGAGACAGGCAGAGCACAAAGACATTAGATCAAGTTGACAAGTGATTGCACAATATATCTGCATATTTTAATGTAAAGTGCTTTTCTACCTCCTGCCCCCCTACTCTCTCGCCCCTTCTCTACCTCCTGCCCCCTACTCTCTCGCCCCTTCTCTACCTCCTGCCCCCCTACCCTCTCACCCCTTCTCTACCTCCTGCCCCCCTACCCTCTCACCCCTTCTCTACCTTCTGCCCCCTACTCTCTCACCCCTTCTCTACCTCCTGCCCCCCTACCCTCTCACCCCTTCTCTACCTCCTGCCCCCCTACCCTCTCACCCCTTCTCTACCTCCTGCCCCCTACTCTCTCGCCCCTTCTCTACCTCCTGCCCCCCTACCTTCTCGCCCCCTACCCTCTCACCCCTTCTCTACCTCCTACCCCCTTCCCTTGTCCTTCCCCCCTACACTCTGACCCTTCTCTACATCCTGCCCTCGTCCCTCTCACACCTTCTCTACCTCCTTCCCCCTACCCTCTCGACTCCTACCCTCTCTCCCCTCTACCCAGTAGTACCCACCCTGTGTGTGATGGTTGGGTCACGGAGGGCCTTGCCTATCAGGTGCCCCAGGAGGGTGTTGGTCCTGTATCCTAACCCAGTACCCTAACCACAAACCTAACCCAGTACCCTAACCCAGTATCCTAATCCACCACACAGTATCCTAACCCACTACCATGTATCCTAACCCAGTACCCTAACCCAGTACCCACTACCATGTATCCTAACCCAGTATTCTAATCCACTACCATGTATCCTAACCTAGTACCCACTACCATATATCCTAACCCAGTATTCTAATCCACTACCATGTATCCTAACCCAGTACCCACTACCATGTATCCTAACCCAGTACCCACTACCATGTATCCTAACCCAGTATCCTAACCCAGTATCCTAACCCAGTACCCACTACCATGTATCCTAACCCAGTACCCTAACCCACTACCATGTATCCTAACCCAGTACCCTAACCCACTACCATGTATCCTAACCCAGTACCCTAACCCACTACCCACTACCATGTATCCTAACCCAGTACCCTAACCCACTACCCACTACCATGTGTCCTAACCCAGTACCCTAACCCAGTACCCTAACCCAGTACCCATCAGTACCCACCCTGCGTGTGACGGTGGGGTCGCGGAGGGCCTTGCCCATCAGGTGTCCCAGGAGGGTGTTGGTTCTGAGGAAACGGAGACGGATGTTGGTGGCCTTGGTGAAATCCCTCAGGACTGGAGAGTAGGAGAAGTTCATAGCCCCGGGACGCCCGTTCACTAGAGACACCACCACCTGGGAGAGAGGGACAATGTCACACACACACACACAGACGCTGTCTCTCTCACACACACACACACAGACGCTGTCACACTCACACACAGACGCTGTAACACTCACACACACACACACACACACACACACACACACACACACACACACACACTGTCTCTCTCTCTCACACACACACACACACACACGCACAGACGCTGTCACACTCATATGCACAGACGCGGTCTCTCTCTCTCTCACACACACACACACACACTCTCACACACACACACACACACACACACACACACGCACCACTGTACCTCTCCATTCTCCAGGGGTACGATGCGGGAGTATTCAGTGGTACAGATAACGTCGTTGTCGGAGTTGATCCGTTCGATGGTTCGCTGTCCGAAGCGCTCAATGCAGTCTCTCTTAGAAGCTGTTAAAACACACATACACACATAAATACACATAAACACACATAAAATACAGATAAATACACATAAACACACATAAATACACATACACACAAACACACATAAATACACATAAACACACAACAACACACATAAACACACAACAACACACATAAATACACAACAACACACATAAACACACAAACACACATAAATACACAACAACACACATAAACACACAAACACACATAAATACACAACAACACACATAGATACACAACAACACACATAAATACACAACAACACACATAAACACACAAACACACATAAACACACAAACACACATAAACACACAAACACACATAAACACACATAAACACACATAAACACACAAACACACACATAAAGCAACACAATAATAACCAGAGAGAAGAACGATAAGAATCTGCGATGGATATGAGCTGAGATGTGTGTTGGTTCAGTCACAGTGTTGTGGAAGCTACTCTGAAAATGTAGTTGACCAAGCTACCAATTACTTCACACTGGAAATAAGTTAAACTACACTAAAGCTTCCCTTAAGAAAAAGTTACACTGGACAAAAATATAAACGCAACATGTAAAGGGCTGATCTGAAATAAAAAATAAGCCTCAAATTTTTACATACGCACAAAAAAATCATATTTCTCTCAGATGTTGTGCCCAAATTTGTTTACATCCCTGTTAGTGAACATTTCTACTTTGCCAAGATTATCTATCCACCTGACTCAAAGAGCATGATCATTACACAGGTGCACCTTGTGCCGGGGGGACAATAAAAGGCCACTCTAAAATGTGCAGTTTTGTCACACAACACAATGCCACAGATGTCTCAAGTTAAAGGAGCGTGGCAACTGGCAGGCTGGCTGGCTGACTGCAGGGATATCCAACAGAGCTGTTGGCTGAGAATGTCATGTTAATTTCTCTACCAACCGGCGCCACAACCGCAGACCACGTGAATGGCGTTGTGTGGGCAAGAGGTTTTCTGAAGTCAACGTTGTTAACGGATTGTCCCACAGTGGCGGTGGGGTTATGGTACCGGAGGCAGGCATAAGCTACGGACAACGAACACAATGACATTTTATCGATGGCAATTTGAATGCACAGAGATATCGTGACGAGATCCTGAGGCTCGTTGTCGTGCCATTCATCCGCCGCCATCACCTCATGTTTCAGCGTGATAATGCACGGCCCCATGTCACAAGGATCTGGACACAATTCCTGGAAGCTGAACATGTTCTTCCATGGTCTGCGTACTCACCAGACATGTCACCCATTGAGCATGTTTGGGATGCTCTGGATCGACGTGTAGGACAGCGTGTTCCAGTTCCCGCCAATATCCAGCAACTTCACATTCATTGAAGAGGAGTGGGACAACATTCCACAGGCCACAATCAAAAAGCCTGACCCACTCTGTGTGAAGGAGATGTGTCGCGCTGCATGAGGCAAATGGTTTGTCACACCAGATACTGACTGGTTTTCTGATCCACTCCCCTACTTTTTGTTTTCAGGTATCTGTGACCAACAGATTAACAGTACATCTGTATTCCCAGTCATGTGAAATTCATAGATTAGGGTCTAATGAATTTATTTCAATTGACAGATTATTTTATATCAACTGTCACACGGTCACATGTTGAGCTTAGATTTTTATTCAGTATAGTTTACTTAACTAAAATTACTTTTAAAATGTAGTTCACTACACCGAAACTACTGTGTGAAAAAATAAAAATAAAACAGAATAAAACAGTGTGTTAGGATCTCTGCGTGTGTGTTAGGGTCACGTTCTGCGTGTGTGTTAGGATCACGTTCTGCGTGTGTGTTAGGATCACATTCTGCGTGTGTGTTAGGATCTCTGCGTGTGTGTTAGGGTCACGTTCTGCGTGTGTGTTAGGATCACGTTCTGCGTGTGTGTCAGGATCACATTCTGCGTGTGTGTTAGGATCTCTGCGTGTGTGTTAGGATCTCTACGTGTGTGTTAGGATCACGTTCTGCGTGTGTGTTATAGGATCACGTTCTGCGTGTGTGTTAGGATCACATTCCGCGTGTGTGTTAGGATCTCTGCGTGTGTGTTAGGATCACATTCCGCGTGTGTGTTAGGATCTCTGCGTGTGTGTCAGGATCACATTCTGCGTGTGTGTTAGGATCTCTGCGTGTGTGTTAGGATCACGTTCTGCGTGTGTGTTATAGGATCACGTTCTGCGTGTGTGTTAGGATCACATTCCGCGTGTGTGTTAGGATCTCTGCGTGTGTGTTAGGATCACATTCCGCGTGTGTGTTAGGATCTCTGCGTGTGTGTTAGGATCTCTACGTGTGTGTTAGGATCACGTTCTGCGTGTGTGTTAGGATCACGTTCTGCGTGTGTGTTAGGATCACGTTCTGCGTGTGTGTTAGGATCACATTCTGCGTGTGTGTTATAGGATAACGTTCTGCGTGTGTGTTAGGATCTCTACGTGTGTGTTAGGATCACGTTCTGCGTGTGTGTTAGGATCACGTTCTGCGTGTGTGTTAGGATCACGTTCTGCGTGTGTGTTATAGGATAACGTTCTGCGTGTGTGTTAGGATCTCTACGTGTGTGTTAGGATCACGTTCTGCGTGTGTGTTAGGATCACGTTCTGCGTGTGTGTTAGGATCACGTTCTGCGTGTGTTATAGGATCACGTTCTGCGTGTGTGTTATAGGATAACGTTCTGCGTGTGTGTTATTTTAAACACACATTAGTTTGTATAACATAGCTGCTGCTCTCCCTCCCTTTACGTTTCTCTCTTTACCTTCTTCTGAACCCTGATAATGTCTCTGCCTCGTGTTTTCCCTAAGAGGAAAATAATAAAGTACCGAAGCTGTAGCGGATCTAGCCAGGGCCTGTACTGACGCTGAGGTGGGCTGGCAGCAATGCTCGGAATGTTCCAGTCCACCACCTACTGATTGACAGCTTGTGCCTTCAGTCAGGTGGAAGCAGCTCTGTGAGAGCCCACCCACCCCACGGCCCCTGCCCCTGCCTCTCAAGGTTATTCCAAACCAAACCCCCGGAACCTCGGAATAACCCTTAGAATCACAAACATCTAAACGCACACAACTTAACACAAAAAAAAGGGGAGAAAAACAAACTCAGGGGTTTAACTATAAAACCTCCCAGACACCTGCACTACTAACACACAAACCTAATCCTCTTCCTGAGCCTTCTTTTCTCAATGTTCAGGAAGTCAAATTCAGCAAGTCAAATTCAGCAAGTCAAATTCAGCAAGTCAAATTCAGCAAGTCAAATTCAGGAAGTCAAATTCAGGAAGTCAAATTCAGCAAGTCAAATTCAGGAAGTCAAATTCAGCAAGTCAAATTCAGGAAGTCAAATTCAGCAAGTCAAATTCAGCAAGTCAAATTCAGGAAGCCAAATTCAGCAAGTCAAATTCAGCAAGTCAAATTCAGGAAGTCAAATTCAGGAAGTCAAATGAGTCTAATAGTTCTAGTCACAGGAACATGTAGTGATGGGGCTCAAATCAATGCTATTACATATCGCAATATTACTTTTGGACGATATTGTATCGATACTTTGACTCCAAGTATCAATTTGTAAAAATAACAATTAAAAAAATATTTTTTTTGTTCTAGGTGTCTGTAGCTGTGCCAAAACTCTGGTATTTTTCATCCTACAGCTTGTTCTACTTCTTTTTAGATAGTGAGCAAACATGTTATCAATACTTTTATTTCCATGATTGATGAAAACTCATTTTCTCTTGTCTCTCTCTGGTCTCGCTCTGGTCTCTTTGCAGCAATATGTTTGGAACATCAAGTCACAATAAAAGAGTTTTGAATCGAGACTATTGAATCGCAATGATTATAGAATCATGAGAATCACAATACATATAGAATCATGAGAATCACAATACATATAGAATCATGAGAATCACGATGCATATAGAATCATGAGATTCACGATGCATATAGAATCATGACAATCACAATACATATAGAATCATGAGAATCACGATGCATATAGAATCATGAGAATCACGATGCATATAGAATCATGAGAATCACAATACATATAGAATCACGATGCATATAGAATCATGACAATCACAATACATATAGAATCATAAGAATCACGATGCATATAGAATCATGAGAATCACGATGCATATAGAATCATGAGAATCACGATGCATATAGAATCATGAGAATCACAATACATATAGAATCATGAGAATCACGATGCATATAGAATCATGAGAATCACGATGCATATAGAATCATGAGAATCACGATGCATATAGAATCATGAGAATCACGATGCATATAGAATCATGAGAATCACAATACATATAGAATCATGAGAATCACGATGCATATAGAACCATGAGAATCACGATGCATATAGAACCATGAGAATCACGATGCATATAGAATCATGAGAATCACGATGCATATAGAATCATGAGAATCACAATGTATATAGATTCATGAGAATCACGATGCATATAGAATCATGAGAATCACGATGCATATAGAATCATGAGAATCACGATGCATATAGAATCATAAGAATCACGATGCATATAGAATCATGAGAATCACGATGCATATAGAATCATGAGACTCACGATGCATATAGAATCATGAGAATCACGATGCATATAGAATCATGAGAATCACGATGCATATAGAATCATGAGAATCACAATGTATATAGAATCATGAGGATCACGATGCATATAGAATCATGAGAATCACATGTAGAATCATGAGAGTCACACTACATATAGAATCATGAGAGTCACAATACATATAGAATCATGAGAGTCACAATACATATAGAATCATGAGAATTGCGATACACATCGGCACCTAAGTATCGTGATAATATTGTATCGTGAGGTCCAATTCCCAGCCCTACTCACAGGCGAAGAACTGCCACGGCTGGTAGGTCTCTCCGAAGTCGGTGGAACGTTCTAGCACCCAGAGGTCTGGTCGAGGAGAGTTGGCAAACTTGATCAGGACATAGGCCACGTGGAAGAGCTGGAGAAAGAAGAGAATAAAATACATTTGACGTTTACTTTTTCAGAGAAACATGAAAAAGGGGCCATTTTTTAGGGCAATTCTCAAAGACGGGGGAGACAAATAGAGAGAGACATCTGCTTGTAAAAATATAACATCCAACACTTGTGATTTTAATCTGAAACACGGGGAATGTTTATATCAGGGGAATTCTCAGAATTCCTTTTGAAATATGAATAATCCCGCTTCTTTGCTTCTAGAATGTCATTGTCACACACAGTAACATTTAGACCTGAAAACACTTATTAACCTGTGTCCTGTGTCCTACTCTGCATAGGGCTCTGGTCAAAGGAAGTGCACTATTATAGAGAACATGATGGCATTTGGGATGCATCCCTGGACACTTCATAAAGGCTAATAAAATATGGGCTGTCCGATGTTAGGAATTGCGAGCTTAATTTCTCTATTCATCTAGTGGTGAGTTAAAAAAAAACAGAATTGTTCCCTTGATGCACTATTCAAAGAGAGTAATTTAGTAACAGAAAGGATGGAATTTCTGTGTTAGGCTTTGACGTTTGTGTGTGTGTGATGTTTGTTCCCATCGATCTATCATCAGAGACAGACACACAGAGAGAGAGAGAGAGACAGAGAGAGAGAGAGAGAGAGAGAGAGAGAGAGAGAGAAAGAGAGATAGAGAGAGGGGAGAGAGAGAGGCAGACAGAGAGAGAGAGAGAGAGAGACAGCGAGAGTGACAGCGAGAACGAGAGAGAGAGACAGCGAGAAAGAGAGTGAGAGAGAGAGAGACAGCGAGAGAGACAGTGAGAAAGCGAGAGAGAGAGACAGCGAGAAAGAAAGTGAGAGAAAGAGAGACAGAGAGAGAAAGAGAGAGAGAGACAGTGAGAGAGAGAGAAAGAGAGAGAACGAGAGAGAGACAGAGAAAGAGAGACAGAGAGAGAAAGAGAGTGAGAGACAGCGAGAAAGAGAGAAAGAGAGAGAAAGAGAAAGAAACAGCGAGAAAGAGAGCGAGAGAGAGACAGA
>NC_048573.1:73640241-73642741 GCF_013265735.2 Oncorhynchus mykiss
AGTAGTGCACTCTATAGGGCTCTGGTCTAAAGTAGTGCACTACTAGGGCTCTGGTGAAAAGTAGTGCACTATATCAGGCTCTGGTCTAAAGTAGTGCACTCTATAGGGCTCTGGTGAAAAGTAGTGCACTATATCGGGCTCTGGTCTAAAGTAGTGCACTCTATCAGGCTCTGGTCTAAAGTAGTGCACTATATAGGGCTCTGGTCTAAAGTAGTACACTATATAGGGCTCTGGTCTAAAGTAGTGCACTATATAGGGCTCTGGTCTAAAGTAGTACACTATATAGGGCTCTGGTCTAAAGTAGTGCACTATATAGGGCTCTGGTCTAAAGTAGTGCACTCTATAGGGCTCTGGTCTAAAGTAGTGCACTATATCAGGCCCTGGTCTAAAGTAGTGCACTATATAGGGCTCTGGTGAAAAGTAGTGCACTACGTAGGGAATCAGCCAGTGTTTACAGTCCAGAGGGACAGAGGTGGAGACGGGTCACATCAGAGAGGAGAGGCTCCTGAGAAGTCCAGAAGTCTGTACACACTCCATGTACACAATCACTAACTCAGAGTTAACCTGATGTCCTCATTCACTAACTCTCAGAGTTAACCTGATGTCCTCAAATACTAACTCTCAGAGTTAACCTGATGTCCTCATTCACTAACTCTCAGAGTTAACCTGAGTCCTCAATCACTAACTCTCAGAGTTAACCTGAGTCCTCAGTCACTAACTCAGAGTTAACCTGAGTCCTCAGTCACTAACTCTCACGAGTTAACCTGATGTCCTCAATCACTAACTCTCAGAGTTAACCTGATGTCCTCATTCACTAACTCTCAGAGTTAACCTGATGTCCTCAATCACTAACTCTCAGAGTTAACCTGAGTCCTCATTCACTAACTCTCAGAGTTAACCTGATGTCCTCAATCACTAACTCTCAGAGTTAACCTGATGTCCTCATTCACTAACTCTCAGAGTTAACCTGATGTCCTCATTCACTAACTCTCAGAGTTAACCTGATGTCCTCAATCACTAACTCTCAGAGTTAACCTGAGTCCTCATTCACTAACTCTCAGAGTTAACCTGATGTCCTCAATCACTAACTCTCAGAGTTAACCTGAGTCCTCAGTCACTAACTCTCAGAGTTAACCTGATGTCCTCAATCACTAACTCTCAGAGTTAACCTGATGTCCTCATTCACTAACTCTCAGAGTTAACCTGATGTCCTCAACCACTAACTCTCAGAGTTAACCTGAGTCCTCATTCACTAACTCTCAGAGTTAACCTGATGTCCTCATT
Source organism: Oncorhynchus mykiss (assembly GCF_013265735.2). NCBI lineage: Eukaryota > Metazoa > Chordata > Actinopteri > Salmoniformes > Salmonidae > Oncorhynchus > Oncorhynchus mykiss. The sequence goes on from NC_048573.1 coordinate 73,641,526, forward strand.
CACTAACCCTCAGAGTTAACCTGAGTCCTCAATCACTAACTCTCAGAGTTAACCTGAGTCCTCAGTCACTAACTCAGCATTAACCTGAGTCCTCAATCACTAACTCTCAGAGTTAACCTGATGTCCTCAATCACTAACTCTCAGAGTTAACCTGATGTCCTCAATCACTAACTCTCAGAGTTAACCTGATGTCCTCATTCACTAACTCTCAGAGTTAACCTGATGTCCTCATTCACTAACTCTCAGAGTTAACCTGAGTCCTCATTCACTAAGTCTCAGAGTTAACCTGATGTCCTCAATCACTAACTCTCAGAGTTAACCTGAGTCCTCAGTCACTAACTCTCACGAGTTAACCTGATGTCCTCAATCACTAACTCTCAGAGTTAACCTGAGTCCTCAGTCACTAACTCAGAGTTAACCTGAGTCCTCAGTCACTAACTCTCAGAGTTAACCTGATGTCCTCAATCACTAACTCTCAGAGTTAACCTGATGTCCTCATTCACTAACTCTCAGAGTTAACCTGATGTCCTCAACCACTAACTCTCAGAGTTAACCTGAGTCCTCATTCACTAACTCTCAGAGTTAACCTGAGTCCTCATTCACTAACTCTCAGAGTTAACCTGATGTCCTCATTCACTAACCCTCAGAGTTAACCTGAGTCCTCAATCACTAACTCTCAGAGTTAACCTGAGTCCTCAGTCACTAACTCAGCGTTAACCTGAGTCCTCAATCACTAACTCTCAGAGTTAACCTGATGTCCTCAATCACTAACTCTCAGAGTTAACCTGATGTCCTCAATCACTAACTCTCAGAGTTAACCTGATGTCCTCATTCACTAACTCTCAGAGTTAACCTGATGTCCTCATTCACTAACTCTCAGAGTTAACCTGAGTCCTCATTCACTAAGTCTCAGAGTTAACCTGATGTCCTCAATCACTAACTCTCAGAGTTAACCTGAGTCCTCAGTCACTAACTCTCACGAGTTAACCTGATGTCCTCAATCACTAACTCTCAGAGTTAACCTGAGTCCTCAGTCACTAACTCAGAGTTAACCTGAGTCCTCAGTCACTAACTCTCAGAGTTAACCTGATGTCCTCAATCACTAACTCTCAGAGTTAACCTGATGTCCTCATTCACTAACTCTCAGAGTTAACCTGATGTCCTCAACCACTAACTCTCAGAGTTAACCTGAGTCCTCATTCACTAACTCTCAGAG